>NW_024543078.1:18482500-18752500 GCF_018167655.1 Microtus oregoni
GCAGCGGGCAGCCGTGCAGGAGCTGGTCCAACCTGCCTCTGTCATGAGGCTGACTGGTGTCCCGTGAACTAAGCTTCTGCCTGTCCCTTCGCTTATCAGATGGGCCAAGGAACCAAGAGCAGGCTTTCACTGATTTCTGGAAGGTTCTGTTTGTTAAGGGTGTTCCGGAGTCATGCTATTTCTCTACTTAAGTTTCTTCCGGGCGGTCAGGAAAGGAGCAGCAAACAAGCTTGCCTCCTTCCCTCCAATCTCTACTGATGTCACTGGTGGCCTAACCAGCATAGCCTAGCATGGGCTGACGTACCAAAGCGTTCCTCTGTGCCCATCTTATTTGAGCACTTCATCCCAAGTCAGAGGAATGTGTCAGCATGTCTCACTGCCACCACAGAGGTAGGTGAGTTGTCCCCAATTACACAGCTAGAAAGAGTGCCTGTCCTAATCCTTCTGGCTTGTCCTGTCTTTCCCAGTCTCTCAAATCCCTTTGCAAAGACAGGCCTCCCTGAATAGTTCCTTCAGAGGCCTTTGCTGGTTCTCATCCCTCTACTCCAGAGAACTAGAGGCTCGGTCCAGCTGTCGTGGGCACTGGAGGAGGATAGAGCTGCTACCTCAGATCCAGGAGGCCAGAAGGCAGATGCTGCCTGTCTCCTGCCCGACTCCACCTCAACCCTGCCCCCAGGATCTGATCAACTCACCACCCATCCGAGCCTGGGCTGCTGCTCCCAGAAAGCCCCAATTCCACATTGGTTATGGCTGAGTAGGCTCTGTACAGGAAGCTGGAGAGGGGAAGGGAGAAGAACTTTGGACAGGCAGCCCCCCATCAATCCTGTAATCTCTCTGACCGTGGGGTACAGACCCTGTACCTACAGTCTCCCCAGCCTTCCTGTCTCAAGGCGGAAAGTCTAGAATCTACAATCTGCAGAGCTTGGGTCCTTTCCACAACAGCAGAGTTCTGGCTGCTGCCCCTCACTAACGTCTTCGTAAGGTCAAACACCCAAAACCAGGTAGAAAAAGGCCAATGGGAAACTGCGTGGTCAGGAGGCGGGGCTTAATGTCAGAGGCGTGGCTTGTACCAGGAGTGAGCTTCCCGCCTGATCAGTCTCCTTGCAGATCAGCCCCTCCTTGTCCTGGCTGCATTCAGCTTCTTGGAGCACTATTTGTCTTTAAATTTATTCCTCATGTTATTGCACATTCCTTGGTGCAATTTTTAAAAATCTATAATTTATGAAGGCTGTCGTTCGATAGGGTCTCCAGTCTCGGATTGGAACTTCTAAAGTACTTCTCGGTAGGCAGCGAATCACTCCCCTTTGATTACCATGTGATTAGTTTGTTCAACTGACGGCCTTTCTTCTCTGAGGTCCTCATGGTGTCTTCTGTCTCCTCTGCACTTCTTAAGAATTTAAATGAGCCATTTTATTTCTTCTTCCAAGCCCGGAATCTACACGCCCGGCCCCACCCTTCGGCCTCCCCTTTTAGCGCGCCTAATAAACAGGAGCACAGTTTCCGAGGGCCCCCTCTAATGGGGAATTTTATGTTGTTTGTTGTGCCTCCCACAAGACCGAAGGCTGCTAAAGATTGAGAGACAGTGACATAAATGTCAGGGAAACGCCTCGGTAGTGTCAAGCCTAATTAGACGCTTGCACTTGGGAGACAACTAGAGCCCATAAAACTGCGCGCGCACCCTCTCTCAGCGCACGCCCGAAGCCCGGCAGATGGGGCAGGGCAGCCGAGAAGGCCCAGGGAACACAGGGACTGGCGAGGGAGAACAGCTTCTCAGGGATGCTGAGCTACAGTTTAATGCGCCCTCGTGTTCCCTGTAGGTCACTCTGGTCCTGGAAGTACCCACAGGCAATGCTTTTTTATGCAGCAGGAGCTGTAGGCACAGTGCCTAGGGGCGGTGGACTTGTCAAAGGCCAGGAGAATGTTTGAGATGGAAAATAAATTTTTTTGGCTGCAAATTGTAAAACAGAGACTGTAAAAGCAAAACGATAATTGATATAATAATTAAAGCAGCAAATTATAAAAATTATTTTACAGCAAAAAAATATGTGCGTATATACACACACATATGTGCTAACTGGATATCTTTTATCTGCCATGCTTGCAACCAGAAGTGTTTGGGGACTCAGATGGTTTTGGATTTGGGTATATTTGCATATACATAATGCGATGTGGGGGAACAGGATTCATGTCTAAGGGTGGGGTCCTTGGTGCACATCTCCTGGAGGAGGTTTGATACAATATTTTATAGCATGCCAACACCGTTACCACAATCTGCCACGGGAGGTGAGGCGTAGAATTTTCCATCTTTGGCATCATGGCAGACTTTGAGGCAGTTTGGAGTTCAGATTTTCAAATTAGAGACGTTGAGCCTATGGTGAACGCACATGCATTTTAAAGATTATTATGATATGGAAGAGGTATTTGAAGACAGACTGTGCCTTCAGCCTTAAAGTGGCCATGGCTAACATCTGGCAACGATATTTAGGCTCGAGTCAGCTGGTTGTAGAAATCATGGCTTGAGGCTAACATTCAAGGCCTTCTACACAATGCCAGGCGTGTGGGGCAAGAGGCATCCTCTTTATAACTGCTAAAAGTAATGTGAGAAAATTGGCTTAGCTACAAAGAATAATTCACATATTCGTTCAGTGGCTATTTATTGAGCACCTGCTGTGTACAATAGTCTTGATCTGAGGACGAGTAAGGAACACACAAATCCTCACTCTGCTGGGGTTAAAGGCCCAAGGAACACTGATACAATAAGTTCACACTGTCTGTGATGGCTGGGGCAGAAGGAAGAATATGATTGGACTACAATGAATGAAATTCTCAAGCCAGGCAGTGCTGGTGCACGCCTTTAATAAACATACACACACACACTCAGGAGGCAAAGGCTGGTGGATCTTCGAGTTCGAGGCCAGCCTGGTCTACAGAGGGAGATCTACAACAGCCAGGGCTGTGACACGGAAAAACCTTGCCTCACGTAACAAAACAAACAACTTCTCAAAGAATTAATGAAATAGTGAAGTAAGATGAGTATCTTTTAAAACCAGATCACACAATGAAAGCGGGCTTTTATCAGAGCAGAGTGAGAAAAGACAGTTGCTTGAATGGCAGCAAGGCCAACCTCACACAGGAGGGAGACTGTGAGGTAGAGCTGGCTATTCCGCGGCCCACTCTGCCACCTGTGATCCTCTGCAGATGTGTACAGAGGAAGAAAGCGTCTGTTTTTGCCCAGAGGGAGATAATATATACACGGATAAGATAATGTGTGTGGGAAGGCACGTTGCAAACTCTCAAGTGCAATGTGAATTATATGTCTTATTATGGACGTGACACATTCTGTTTCTGCACCTGATAGTCATGCTGGAGACATTGTGGAGAAAGCCATGTTCAATCATTTTCGACCCTCATTTCTACCCAGATAGTTCTCTGCTCAGTTGAGCCAGCTTGAACATAAATGTCCCAAATTCTTTTCGGTCACACGTTAGAATCCCACTGAGGGGCTGAGAACAGGAACTGCCTCAAAAATAGCATTCAGAGAGAGAGAGAAAGAAAAATCTGCATCCTTATCAAAGGGGTTTCTATTGCCACAGAAGGCAAGGTGTCTGGGTAGACATGAGCAGACCTTGCACAAACAATGCCCAAAGCCTGGGTCCAAGGCATGAGCCAAGACCTCGATCCCCTAAATCCTGTGGTCAGCCCTAGTGTATCTTGGCAAGGCATATGGTCAGCTCCCCTTGGTGGTGTAGCAAGTTTGCCTGTTTTGAAGAGTTTCAGCTCTGTGTTAACTTACGGTTGGAAACAAGCCTGTGATGTAAATAAAATCGTTATGTTAAGCCCCATTTGACGAATGTGACTATTGAGACAAAGCAGACTTAAGTGGGCTGCCCCAGATCTTGGTGACGGGCCATAATAAAGGAAACTCCATTTTGGCACCCTTCAGAATTCCTTTCTCCATGTCTCTTGCCAAGACCCTGGTACAAGCCTGCTGAAAACCGACCATCTCTCAGATGATAAGAATTACTTTATGGGTAAATGCCCACCATTAGTCCCCCGATGACTTTCCCTGTAACACATGCTTGTCAGTTTCCCAAGAAGCTTTTCCCTGGACCCTGCCTGCCTGCCCCTGCCAAGTGCTTACTGAAATCACAAACACTGAGGCACGCACTGCCCAAGTGCATACCTTTTGGACCGCCAGATTTACCAAATAAAAATGAGAGACATTGTTAAATTTTAGCTTTATGTAGACAAACAAATCATCATTTGGTCTAAGTACACCTCCAATGGCCTTTTGGTTGTAAGATTGCACTATTTAGGGATGGAGCTGTAGCTCTGTGGAGCAGCGGTTTCCAGCCTGCACAAGCCCTGGGCTTAATCCCAAGCACTACAAAAGAAAACAGTGTTTTGTTCATTTGTTTGTGTATTGCATTGCACAGAATGATTTGTGCAAACGGCATCAGTCTTTACGCTGAAGCCCAGTATCCTCCTCCAGGCCTAAACGTAGCTTAGTTCTGCTCACAGTCCACTATCAAAGTGAGACATTTGACTTTCCTGGTTTAGTTGTCCGAGATCCTGAGGGGTGGAGAAACTCAAGAAAATGCTGTCCCTAAGTCCCATAGGATTAGACGTGGAAAAATCAAGAGGAGACTTGATCTATACAACGTCGGAAAAACTCTGAGTCTTCATCTGGGCCACCGTAGCTGCTGCAGCCAAGAGGCAGCTTGCTCGGTGTGACTCCCTGGGGTGGTGACCATGGTCATTCCTTTGCATCATTCTTGGTGTGCCAACTGCCTGGCTCCCATACCTTTATGAGTTCTCCCACAACAGACCAGATGGCGACTTTGTGGCCCACAGTACATTCAATTCTTATTTGTAGAAAGAAGAAACTGCAAAGTGCAAACTAGAAACCAGATCTCTCCCTCTCTCTCTCTCTCTCTCTCTCTCACACACACACACACACACACACACACACACACATATACACACATACATACACACACACTTACACTCACACATATACACACACATACATACACACATACACACACATAAACACACACACCCCACTCTGAAAGGGAGAGAGAGATTGCTGCTGTCTTTAGGGCATGGAACTGGGCATCAGGAAAGCATAAGCAGATGAGATGGTCACAAGTCAATACAAGCTTTCTGAGTAGAGAAAGGGTCTGTCCAGCACATCTCAGTGTCAAGGAGAAGGGCAGCAGAGACCTCCCCCTCAGTCTCAGCACGGACCGGCCACGCTTTTCTGTGTTCCAAAGAAGGTAGAAGGAGCTGCAAGGACAGGATCATTCCAGAAGGATCTCGTCTAAGCAAGAAGAAAGTGGATTTGATGTGTTGGTTTGTTTTGTTTTTATATGACACTGAGTTTATGAATGAGGGATGAACCTAATTTCATCGCTGCTGGGAGCCATGGAAGGAGACTACCTGGGAGTCCATCTGGGGAGCTTAGGGTAGGAAGGCAGGGCCAGGGATGAAGCTGTCTTCACACAGCCTGTTGGGTGGAGTGACTGACAATGTGAGCTAAGCCTGGCCAGGCAGAGAAGAAGCGGAACACCAGGGCGAGCATGGCCTTAGGCAAAGACTACCCGAGCACAGGCTGGAAGCACACACTGGCTCTGCAAGCTCTGGCCAGCCTCTTTCCACGGGTCACCTGGATGCACTGGCCCTCAGGGACGGCATCCAGATGGGAAGGCAGACACTCAGAGACAATTAGCCCACTGTGTGGTGAGCAAGCAGACTGGCCAGTTGGCCAAAACCATGCATACAAAATCTCAGCAAAACAGCGGTAATGGGAATGGGGGGAGAGACAGAGAACCAAATCATTTTTTACTTGGGCCACTTCTCAAAAAAAAAAAAATGCAAAATGGAGGCAGATCTGAGTTTTGTTGAATTTCTTCATATCATATAGCTGAAAAAGTGGGTTCTAGAGCGGCTAGGCCAATGTCTGAAGTCCTGTTCTGCTCTTTAACTAGCTCTGTTACCTTGGAAAAGTTAGTGGACTACCAAAGCCTTGATTCCCTCATCCAGACAATGGGGATTGAATATTGTGCAATTATTGTGAAAAACTGAATGAATTTCAATACACCTAAAGCAGCAAACCCTGGGACATAACAAACACCCAATAACGATAGCTATTATTACTATTGCATATATAATTGGACATTACTTTTGTTTCCTTATTTTATTTGGGGGGTGCACAGGTGCCATGATATACATGCAAATATGGGGGAACAACGACTTGGGTCCCAAGAATTAAACTCAGATTCTCAGACTTGGGGGCATGTGTCTTTATCCACTGAACCATCTTGCTGTCCCCAGAAACTGTTTTATTTTAGATTACATGTGGAGAGGAAGATACTTTAATTCAGAGGCTAGAGTCAATTAAACCTCTTAATAGGACCTATTGTTAAGGTCTGTGGCAGAAGGATGCCTGAGCCCGTGTAGTAAGACGCCCCTAGAAGGGCCTCACAGTCTGCAGGAGAGGGCCAAGGAAAGGCACCCACCCACTGGGAGGTTATGAAGTCAATACAGAAACTCTGTCTAGGTAAAGGGATGTGAGACAAAGGTCAAAGTTAGAGGCAGGAGAGGGGACCGAGCCAACACGGGATGAGGATTCCCGGGAAGAATGGAGAACACGGCCAGTGAGAAGCTGCTGCCCGAAGCCCAGGCCAGAAGCTCCATACTGAAGCCAAGCAGCAGCGGTACTAGGCCCTCTCTCCAGCCTCCACACAGGCCACCCTGATGGTGAGCACTGGCAACATTCAGGAGCTGATGGATTGTGAAGGCATGTGGGATTCTACTTCCTCCTCTTCCACTGGTCTGAATCACTGTCGAGCTGGTGATACCGTATGCTGCCAAGGGAACTCCAGGGAGAGGGGCTGGGTGTAAGTGAGAAGAGGAAGGGTAAAAGGAAAAATCCCTGGGAGGAGCGAGGGTCATGGCCTCCAGGTGAACTCTCCTACCTTCATGAACCAAGTCTACGAAAGCTAAGGGTGACTGCTCATAGGCACCTGGATACATAGAGAAAACAACTAAGATTCTGGTAGCCATCCCTTACACAGAACTAGGCTGTGCAGTGCACCATTCTGCACGGTTCATGTGTTTCTGTGATTTCAGAACACATATGTGGCATGTTCGCTCCGCTAGACATCCTCCACAGGCCAGTCTAGGTACTCTAGAACCCTGAGACGTGTTTTCTACCAACAATCTATTTCACAGCTAAAGACACTGAGGCTTGGAGCATCTTGACCAGTGACCCGCAGCTAGTACACAGCAAATCCACATGGTCTCATGTCTCAGCTGAGGACTAAAGAAACTGACGGTTTAAATGAGACAAAGATCATGTGCGCGGTGACAAAGCAAGGAGGGTGTGAAGCCAACTTCAGCACCAAATAGGCTACTTGAGGTGTCCAGGGCTTTTTGCACCAGCCTGTGGGTTCGGGCTTAGTAGATGTGTTATTTGCAAAGGGCAGGAATGAGAAAATTACAGGGGTGGGCTCGATAGGCACCCAGGTTCAAACTCACTCGCAAGGAAGAACTGCTCATTTCCTTGTGCACATCCTCCCCGCACCTGCTGCTGCGGAGACGGAGCCCCGAGTGGGGCTTTGTCAGCATCTCCAGTGAAGCCCCTGTGACCTTCCTGGCCTTCGGGAGGAGAGCAGTGGTATGGGACCTTAGTTATGCTTTGATTAGACAAAAATGCAAGGGCTGACGTCGTGTTTATGTTCAATCACTAGGATAACCAAGCACTACACCTGGCACACAGCAGGGAGCAAAGTCCATGGAGCTCATAACTCGATGCCCAGATGCTCGTGTCCCTTACTGGAGGATATGCATTGGCATTGCTGCCTGAAAGCCCCCCCTCCCCCCCGCCCAAGAAGTAGGCATTTGAGGTTTTAGTTGGAGCCCGTGGATGGAAAAGAGGCCACCATTCTGGCTTTTGGCTAGCCTGGGTGTTGATTGGTGGGGGCAGTCATGAAGCTTCTCTGCCTCAGGATGCATCAGAGGAGGACGGAAGAAAAGATTCTATCCATGGTTCTCAAACTGCTTTGACACTGTGCAGTTCTTCTTTTTCATCCCAAAGATACCCGGACTGACCTTGTACAAGTGCCATGAAGGCCACAAAGGGTGGCCCAGGCCTCACTGAGCTTGAGGTCCAGTGGAAACCCTATGCCAAACTCCATAGCACAAAATAGATGAGGCTGATTTTTTCAGAGTCCTTCCTGCCCTGCGATCTTCTGGTCCCTTTTCCAGAGCTGGGGAAGGGGTAGTGTCAGGAACCCAATGCCTGGCCTCCCATCTGCAGCCTGAAGAGTCGCAAAATGGGCCCAGGTCCCCAAGTTCTCAGGCAGCTTGGGTCCTATGGCTTCCATCCATTTGTCTGTTCAAGGGAAGCCACCCGTTTGCCTGAAATTCTCCAGGTTTCTCATCTAACCAGGTAGAGAAGGCCACGTTTTCATTTAGAAATGGGTTGATTCCCCAGGCACAGAACTAACCCAGAGAGACTGGTTACAGAGGATACGAGGAAAAACAAGACCAAAAGACAAAGTAGTAAGTTACTCGGTCTCAGAGAAGCATATTATTGATTACTTATTTTTCGATTAATTTAGTTTTTAGAGGTGGGGAAGGAAAGCCCAGTTCCCCTACGCCCTTGCTAGTTTTGCAAATAATTTTCATACATTGACTTCTGTTTTCTTTCAAAGAAACTGCCCACCCTCCAAGGCATACTGCTTGCTGTCCACTCACAGGGAAGGGATCTGAGTTTGAGGTTTGCGGGTTTTGATCTTTTTTTTTCCCCCTTCCTTTTCTTTCTTTTTTTAAATCTCTCTCACACCATTCAATGCCAACACGAGCCTGACCATTTCCAGATGAAACTCTTCCCTTACCAGAACAAAATATTGGCCCAAAGGCCCTTAATGAACTGAAAACATTAATTTGAAAAGCCGCGGCGGTGGAAAGAGTGAAGCTTGGAGCGGGAGGAAATGACACACGGCCTGAGGACTGGCAGGCAGCTGCTTTGGCTCGGGCTCTCCAGGAAAGAAGAAGAGTGGGAGACGGCAGGTTGGGGTGTAGAGTTGGCCCTTGCTCATGCTTTGGCACTGCAACCCTAAGTCTGGGCTTCCTTCGCTGAGTCCCTATGATAGCTGCTTTAAATGTATCCATGCGCAGGGTCCCCCAGTTAAAAACATCCGCCAGTCCCGAGGCCCCTCAAGAAGCCCTTCCCCATGACCAGAAATCCCGGCAAGCGTCCAGCTAGCGTTATTTCAAAGGTAACCGCCGCTAGAGGGACGTTCACATTAACAGCGCCGTCTGACCAGAACTGCCACTTCTTAAAAGCAAGGTGCTATTCTGCCCTCGTCATCAGCGCCACCCATATCGACACGAGAGGAGACAACGTGAAAGTTACCGGCTCTTCTAAGAATGCTGATTATAAGTCACTGGGCAGATATAATTACAGGAATTGCTCTCCCTAGACGAGCTGATATTTATTTTAGCAATTCTGACCCTTCACAGGGATCTTGCTGCCCCCCCCTTCCTCTCTGCACCCCCAAGGGGCTTTTTCTAACTGAAAGTGAACCAAGCCAAATCCTCACACTGCCGGCCAGCTGCCAGGAAAAGTGTAAATTCTCGTGAGCGCGGCCTGTTTTGCCAGAAGTCTGTGATGTGTCTGGACATGAACGGTTGTTCCCTTTCTGTGAGGCCAGGCCTGAGCTCCAGGGAGTTCCAGAAGCAGCACTTGGAAAGAGAAGGAACAACCAGGCAAAGGGACAAGCGCCGCCTGTCAGTCTCCCTATCGGTTTAGGAAAAAATAGGCCCATTTCCTAAGACTCAGTATTCCAACTGTGTGCAGTTAAGAGTGCTCAGTAGGGCCTGCCTACGGAGACTTACCTTTCAAGATGGAAACCTAGTGTCTTTCAGCGTGTGGGGGGGGGGGGGGGAAGCCCTTAAGCACTGGCATGGCTAACGAGATTTAACTCTTGGTGGACTTGCAAGCTTGGCAGATATGAATGCAAAAACGGCATTCTGAAGCAATTTGAAAGAAAGGATTTACAAAAGGCCGTCAGAGATAATCAAACAAGGACAGGACATTATTAATCAGGCTCCTAAACACTTAACAAAGTCACCTTGCTACTCCAGAGTGAGTGGGCTGTACCCCACATACCCCATGGGTAAGGGTATCAGGGCAGCAGCCCCATGGGAGTCTCCTAGGGTTGATGTTTCCAGACACTTGCAATACTGTATCCAGGTGAGTTTCTCTGATTGCTAAGTCTGTGGTCTGTCTCCAAGCTCGTCAGCTTTGTACGGTTCTTACTAAGGAGGCTAATAAACTTTAATGGGGAGGATGCAATTATTTGGGGGCCAGGTGTGATTTAACTAGCCTGGAGTCTTTGTGAGAGAAGCAAAGCCAAAGAGAAGGGATGTTGTCCAAGTGATTAGAAAGTACCCCCTCCGTCCCCCTCCTGCCCCAGAAGGCAGGAAAAGGATCAAGAAACCTGGCTCCATCTACCAGGAGGATGGAGGAACAATCGCTGCATCAGAGTCTACCGAACGGGTAGCGTCTGGAATGGAGAAGGAAGAGTTTGGGAGCAGACAGAGGGATGAAAGGTGTATAAAGGAACCCACATGTGTCCCCAATTACACAGAATCGAATAGTGAAATATCACTCATGTGACCCCACAGACTCACTGCCAGTATCCAGGCTACTGTTGCTAAAGTGAAGCCTTATCCTCCCGTCAATGAAAGTGTAGAAATGGTACCAAGTTTGTCTAAGGTAAAAATACAGTCAATGCATAAGGAATTTCTGCAGTTTTAAAACAGAGAATTCCAGGAGAAATTGTTGCAGCAAGGAAGGGGAACAAAGCCAACTAAAAGGGAACAAGCAGGGAAGGAAGGAGAGGGGCAAGGTCCTCTTCGCAAGTCCATCCCAATGAATTCTGCCTGCCCCCCATCCTAAGAGGGTTAGAAATGGACAGATAAGGGGAGACAAACAGACAGCAATGTCAGCCAAGGGTGTCGGCTGGAAAGAAAGACTCAGGCTGTGTGTTTGAAGTCACTCTGGTATGTACGAAAAGGAAAGTAGGAAAGATGGATTAGAGATACACAGATCTCCCTTGTTCTCCAGCGAGGAAGATTCCAGAATAAACTATGTCACTGCTACCTTGGAATTCATTATGAAATTCTTAAAGCCACAGCACACTTCTGCCATGAAAAAGGGTCACACTCATGGCGGGAGGTAAACAAAGACCGACAGTGGGAAAGAAAGGAAGAAAACAGGAGAGAGAGACAGGACAGGAAATCTTTGATGGCATTAGTTTCTAACAACATAAAGTCGATTTTAAAATTATAGAATTTAAAAATTTTGTTTGATTTTTATGTTTTCTGCTTAATTTGTTTGACAGGGAAGTTCAGAGTCACTGGTACTTTCTCTGTTTTTAAAAATCTATCTCAGTAACTGTTATTCTTGGTAATTTGCAGAGCTCACGAGCAATAGAAGGGCTCCCTTTGGGCTCTCACACCCAGGGAGCTCCAGGGCAATCTGCACCCTGCTGACACGAAGCTGTGGCAGAGTTGCATGAGGTAGTGGGGAACAAACCAACCCCCACCCCCGCAAAAAAAATAGCACCTTTCCATCAGGCAGTGGTGGTGCACGCCTTTAATCCCAGCACTCGGGAGGCAGAGGCAGGGGGATCTCTGTGAATTCGAGGCCAGCCTGGTCTACAAGTGCTAGTTCCAGGACAGCTGGGGACTGTTACACAGAGAAACCCTGTGCCAAACAAACAAAAAAAAAAAAAGAACGAAAGAAATAGCACCCTTCCTTTCTTTTTAATTGACAGCTATTCCTTGCACATAATAATGAACATGTAGACAACTTTTTCAAGTATGCCATGTCTTTAATTGTATTTACCCTGCTGTCCCAATGTGATTTTTGACAAAAAAAAAAAAAAAAAAAAAAAAAAAAAAAAAAGCTGTGTTCTATTTAGTTACTATTGCTCTGATGAAGCGTCATGATCGGAGGAAAGGGTTTATTTGACCTTCACTTCCACATTGTAGTCTATTGCTGACAGGGCAGGAACTCAAGCAGGAGGCACCCGGAGGCAGGAGCTGATGCAGGGGCCATGGAGGGGTGCAGCTTACTGGCTTGCTCAGCCTGCTTTATCATACAACCCAGGACACCAGTCCAGGGATCCACGAGCCGACCGACAATGGCTTGCCGTCCCCTCCACCATATCCCCCACCACACCCCACAACAAGCCCTAATTAAGAAAATGCCCTACAGCCCAGATCTCACGGAGGCATTTTCTCAGTTGAGGTCCCTCCTTTCAGATGACTCTAGCGTGTGTCAAGTTGACATAAAACTAGCCAGCACATGCCAGAAGCATGCCCCAGAGAGAAGCTAGGGAAAGTGGACGTCCATGTATAGAAAAGAGAGTAGATCCACACACCTCACCCGACACAAAAGTAAAGTATAAATGGACGGACAATTAGCACTGTTTCCTTTCAAAGGGCCAATGCCACATCAAGAAATTCCCTCTTATTGTTTTAAACAACCCTCACACATGTGCAAAGATGAGATTCCTGGGTACTTTATAAAGAAGGAAACAGTGGTTCTAAGGGATTAAATCCACTGCTGAGGACATGCAGCTAAGGGAGTAGACCAGGCAGGTAACAAGTGAGCTGAGTAGCCAGTTTCCTGCTTCCTGAGCAGTTGGGGTTCAGAGGCTGGGAGGGGTGCTGGTCAGTTACATACAGCGTTCAAAAGAACATCCACACTTTACAAAGCATGGGAAGGAAGCCGGTTTTTCTATCTTTGGGTCACTCTTGTGCCTCCCCAACCATCTGCAGGGTTAGAACTTGATTTCATTAAACATGATATTTTTGTCAGCTCTCTTATGCTTTTTGTTTGGTTTTGTTTTCTCTTGCTTTCAATTAAAGGATTTTTCTTCTCCCTCCCAGAAATTCTTTGGGGATTTGAAACCACTTCAAGGAAGAATTAAAAAAAAAAAATCCATCTCACAGTGTTAGTCATGATGGGTGTGAAGACAGTGGGCTAGGAACTGGAGTCAGCTTCATCTCCAAGAGCAGAGAACGTCCTCCAACAAAGTGGTCTGCATTCTGAGCACTGGAAATGAGTTGGCAAACTGCTTTCTCTTCTTAAGAGGCGATAATAGTAATTAAAAAAATAAATAAATAATAAAGCCTTCAAATTGAGTCCGAGTGATTACAACCAAATCAAGAAATGGGCTGGGACTTCAAGTAAAGCCGGGAAGCTCCACCAGAGAGAAACAGCTAGCTATGAAGAAATTAAAATGTGATCACAAAAGAGTCAACATGGCAAGCGCCAGCAGATGAAACACCAGGGAAGCCACCGTGCCTGGGGTACTGGACCTGGGCTGGCTAGGGAGGGGTCTACTGAGTGTCTCCCCACCTTAAAATGAAGAGATGGGCATGTGCGCGGAATTTCTGCCATTTTTGTATGGTTGTCCCTTCCCTTGGCAATCTTGATGGCATAACCTCCCTCTTACCACAGCCTTGAGGCGCAAGCCGTTGTTCCATGGTATGAAGCCAACCACGGCTCAGCTCACTTTGCACACTTGAACGTTTTTCTTCTTCTCACACCTGCCCACATATCAGTCTGCCTTGTGTCTTGTCCATCTCGCGATGTTTTCCTTAGCTAGGTGTCATGGCGGAGACCTGCTGCTGCCCTCACTGGAGGAAGTTAAAACAACTGCCCTCATCCCCACTACACCCGGTTCCCCAGGACTGGAGCTGGGTCACAGAAGCCAAAGGCCTCTATACGAGGGAGAGGCCCTGGCTCAGGGAAGAGGGGTTCACACTTGCTTGGCAGTTCTCAGAAACCTTCCAGGAACATGAGCCAAACTGTAGACAGGAGCTCAGTGGAAATCTAGTCTTTTGTCTTCAGAGTTCCATTTCCAGTGTTCCTCTTACCCTGTCCTCTGGGTCCCTTCTAAGACAGTTGGGTAGTGAGTCTATGGTGCAAAGCTCTGGCTGGAATAACAAATCCTGCCTGCTTTAAGCTGCCCTGAGGGGTTCCACCAAAATCCAAATCAGCTTCATGAGACCTCCTGACCTCTGAAACCTCATCTTCTGCTTTCTACAACGAAGCCCACAACTTCTTTACATTCTTTAGTAGATGCCCCGTGCAATTATGTGTGCAAGGCACCCACATAGCCTAGGCTCAGCCACCCAGCAGGCACTGCAGTGTAGAGGTTCCGGCTCCGACTGTCCATCACATGCCCACCTCCTCCACAGGAGTCCTCCTTACTTCCCATAACCTCCGGGAGAGGAGGGCTGTGAAGCAAGCGATACTATTATTTCCCTTCTATAGGCCCAGAAACAGGTTCGGTGCGGAGGCCCACACCTCACAGGTAGAACTCACTAAACTTTGCTGTCTGGCACAGCTGACCTTTCCTGTGCCTTTGCGAATCTTGTGAAAACACCTGCCTGACCCGCTAACTGCCGTTGTTTCTAAAAGTCTCCTCCCTCTTAACATTTCCTATCCCTTCATTCGTAAACAAGTCCTAGCATGTGTGTGGCCAAAAAACTACAAGGGCTTTTATTCTGCCAAGGTATTTAGGGGATCCACAGCTGAGAAGTTCCACGAGTGTTAGCAAAACAGAGACCACAGAGGCCTTCTGTCCTTTGCCAGGCCCAAGTGCCAGCCTAGGAACGGAGCACATTCATATTCCTGGGGAAAAGAAGCCCCAGTCTTCACCCTGAGGCGGTATCCACCCTCAGCACATCCTTCACAAAGCTCATTTCATTTCTCTTTCCTAAGGCACAATAAAAATTTTAAAAGCATTATTATTTGTGAGTTCAGCTTCCCTCCCACACAGTAGGCTTTGTTCTCCACACCCCAGATAGAAACCCTCCAGGCAGCTTTCCCGTGCTTTTCAGCCCAAGGCCCCATCTCTCTGGCCTTCTGTGACACAGCCCGGAGCCTGGTCTACAAACACCTTGGTCACATCCCCAAAGGTGCGCTTCGCTAAGCGTCTCACCTGTGGACATCTTGTCAACCTAAGGAGATTACAAATTCTCCAAGCCTGGGACCTTGTCTTCTGCTATTCTAGAAACTTCTGAGGGCTTAACACTAGACCAAGCATCAAGCAAATGAGTGTTAGAATGTCTGCAGGTGTTATTATCCACAAAACACAAGAAGCACCAGCTACCCTCTAAGTCACATAGGTGCCTGCTTCTCCTTCAGAGACCACCGCCAGTCTGCATACAGCACAACTGTTTAAAAAGCTTCCATGGCCAGGCAGAACCAGAGTTAGAAGTCTACAATCTTATTTCCATAGACCGCAGAGGCCAGCTCAGCCCAGCCTGGCATCTCTTTGTTCTATATGTCCCAAAGACAGGTACACCAACCTGCCTTTCCTTCCCTGGTAGCAGAACCCCATTCTGACTCTCTAGAAAGACCCTCTTCTAATATCCCGTGGCTCAGCCCTCTGTCTACTGTGGCTGGTCCAGGGACACCCACAAGGACGAACAGCCCGTCTTTCTGACGGCACTGAGGAGCCCAGGGATAGACTGGTAGAAGGAAGCCTCCTTTTGTACTAATGGGGAGGCTGTAGGCATGAAAGTCGGAAACCACCTGTTCCCTCTGGAGAGAGAGCCCATCGGAGGATAGAGCGAACAAGCGAACAGAAGGTGGAAGCCGAGAGCGCTGGCCGCAAAAGCTCTGGTGGCGAGCATCTTTTTACTGCTCGGCCTGAAATGGGGACCCAAAACTCTCAAAACCCCTCTTTAATTTAAATCAGGATTCGATCACCTTCCACCCAGATGTCTTCCAAATACACAAACAGAAACGCACCTTTCAGGAGAGGCATGTATATAAGTTAGTACCAGGAATTTAGCCACAGATTCCCCATGGGCAGGACCTCTGCTGACCATGGACGGGCAAAGGAAATGTAGAAGAAGGACTGCGCAGCTGTTGGTCTGTGACATGTCTTACAGCCATGACGAAAGCCCTGAAAGAAACATCCATCCATGCTGGCCACAGATACCAATGGCCAAAGGGTCTCCCTAGATGTCCGGCTGGGCTGATGAGCTGGAGCAGGTGGAGTGCCTTCTCAGTAGAATTTGCACATGTCAAAATGGCAGCAAAGCAAACCTGTATATTCCCAGCCCAGTCAGAAAGCCCGAACCCAGGAGCTTGCTGAAGCTTTCCAGCTCTGAGTCTCTGAGGTCAGCCTGGCTACCGCCTTCCGTACACAGATAGAGCAGGAGAGTGACAGTGGGTACAAGTTCTTAGCACGCATTGTGTGTGGAGCCTCAAAATCTTCAACACTGGCCAGGCCCACATGCTCAGAGGCATGGGAGGGAAATACTGAACTGTAAAACCCGAATTCTATCCAACTACAGGAGCCTGCTTTGCAGAGCTCAGGAATGCACTATCTGAATGCATTTGTGCTGTGGCCGCTGCCCTGACTGCTCTGGAAACAGAATAGGAAGAATTACCAGACAGAAAACAACAGGATGCCCAGTTGGGATGCACTTGAATGTCAAATAAACAAGCTACCATTTTTGCTTGTGTTTGTGTATTTCCCATGAACTATATGGGACATGCTGTACACATATGTCACAAGTATTCTTTATCTGTCTGGAATTCAAATGCAGTCTTACAGTACTGACTTGGAGAGCAACTTCATGAATGTCTTTCAAAGAAAGCAAAGTGTCTACTTACACGGGGAATCTAAAATTGTCAGAGGCTTAGAAACAGAGAGCAGAATGGTGGTTACCAGGGTCTAGGAGGAGTGAGGAGAAGGAGACATTGATCCAAAGTCTCACAGTTCAGCCACACGTGACAAGGAAGTCTGTCTGTTGTGCAACAAGGTACAGAGAATTATTGGTGCTGTGATATACAATTTAAAACAGAGCCTGGTGTAGTGGTGCTCGCCTTTAATCCTGGTACTCAGGAGGCAGAGGCAGGCGGATCTCTTAGTTGAAGGCCAACTTGGCCTACATAGTAAGTTCCAGGACAGTCAGAATTATGTAGTGAGGCCCCATCTCAAGAAAAGGGGCAGGGGCACCTCTTCCATTTGTTCTTATCACCAAAACAGAGGGGACTTGCAGAGGTGATAGACAGCTAAATGTACTGCATTGTGGGTGGCAATGGCCTCAGGGGTTCTTATAGTCACACACATTATGAGTACATTAAATGTGTATTGCTTCTACAATATCCCAGCAGGCAGAGAGATCTCTGGAGCTCCTCCTTCCTCCAGTACTTACACATTTACATAGCAGACCCATCCACTGACGGGCTTTCCTGTGGCAAACCTACTTACATGAGATCTAGAAAAACTCTAACCACTGATGTGGGGGCTACCTCAAGGCTTCCCTTTCTAATAGAAAAGAGAGTTTTCACCTGATTATGAGCATACGCTGTAGCTGCTCCTCTCACTGGATGCCGTGCCCTATCCTGAGCTCATTCCCAGAGTTGATCATCTAGACTCTCACAGGCTTCTGCAACGGTCCAGGAAGCTGAAATAAATACCAGGAGCTGCCACTCTACGGTCAGTGCCGAGCACTGACTTCTTATCAAGTTATCTATTTGAAATGTGAGAATAAAAGGTTTATCTTTTTCCATCTCCCCACCCTCTTCCATCACCCCCTCTTTCATCCCCACCCCCTTTCATCTCCCCACCCTCTTCCATGCCCCCTTCCATCTCTCACCCTTTTCCGTCTCTCATGCAGGCCCTCTTCCATCCCTCCTGCCATCCTCCTTATCTCCTTCCATCTTCCTTATCTCCTGCCATCTTCCTTATCTCATCACACACATTCCCCATGCTGAGACTGATCAAGCAATACAGCAGCCTTCCCAAGACTCTCTTCTGTTTGTCCAGTTCCACGGAGCTCCTGTCCTTCTGTGTGTCCACACCTCACTGCTTCCACACTTGCATAAGATGGCTTTGACTCAAGTACCAATCAGAGAGTTACTATGGAATCCTCTAAGATGAGGGAAGCCTGGGTCCCAAAGGGCTGACTAATTCAGGTGCTGTTTGAGTTGGGTCAAACTTTGAAATCAAGAGGTATAATCATTCATGATGAGGTCTGACACCTTCTGGAACCCCCTGGCGCATCCCTAGCTTTCCTTTTTCATTTCGGGGATATGCCACTAGTTGTCTCCACACTGAACATGATATCTGCTTAACCCAAATTCTTAGTGTTTCCATGGAGATGATCAATATAGCCCCTCCCCCTGTAAAACCCGCTTCTTCAAACCTTCATTCTCCATCATCTATTCGCAGTTACAAGATTGTCTTTGCTGGGGTTGGCAAGATCGCCGAGGAACTTCAAGTTTATCACCAGGCTTGGCAAGCTCCATCCCTGGGACACACATGGTGGAAAGAGGGAATCAATTCCCAAAGGTTGTTCTCTGACCTACATGCATGCACCTTGGTGTATGTGCACACACATAAAAAAAAAACAGAACATGTATAATAAGTAGATACAATTTTTAAATAAAAAGGATTGTTTTTCTGTGGTTTCACTGTGTCTGGTTTGTTTATATCTGTTTGGTTCTGTTACTGCTTAAGAGGGTCTGAGATCCTTCCTTTGGCCCCATACCTGACATATAACCTGACTCTTAGTTATTAGTTACCTCTAATACTTTGATTTTTCTCCCTTAGAAAACTCAATGCTGCCTCGCATGTCTCTGAAATTCCCATGTTCATATCATTTCCGAAATCATCCATTACTGTAGTGAACTCCTGAAAAAAAGGATCAGTAAAGTTGTTTCCTTCAAATCTGGTTCATTCAATCAATCCCTCTCCATCATTTCCATGGTAAAACTCTACTTACACTCCAACATAGAAACTGAACAGTTTTGAAAACTCTTGTTTCAGACTCGAGCCCATGCCAATCACATCTGTGAGCTTGCCAAATGAATGGCGACTCTTGTCTCACAATGACTTCCCCCTTTTCAAATCCTGCCCCCAAAACACATTTTCTCCCTGTCAGCTCAACATTGGCTCTCTGCAAATCATCCTGTGATCCCCATGGAAAAAGGACATGATGCACAAATAAATCTCAGTATCCTGTGCTCAAGGTTGAAGTTGGAAATACATTGGTAGTCAGAGAAAAGTCCTGTGTGACACAAATATACAATTTGCATGTATGGTGCAGGAGAATTGTCTGTATTCTTTCAATCATGTTTTAAATAAATGCTGATTGGCCAGGCAGGAAGTATAGGCTGGTCAACCAGACAGGAAGTAGAGGCGGGGCAATAAGAACAGGAGTATTCTGGGAAGCAGGAAGCTCCCTCCACAGTCCAGCCCAGACCATTGAAGAAGCAACATGTGACCTGCCCCCTGCTGTGAAAGGTACCAAGCCAAGTGGATAGCATAGATAAGAACAATGGGTTAATATAAGCTACAAGAGCTAATAAATAGCCTGAGCTAATGGGCCAATCAGTTTATAACCTAATGTAGACTCTGTGTGATTTTCTTTGGGGCTTGCTGGCTATGGGGTACCAGGCGGGACAGAAACCCCAACAAGCCGGCCCTCATGTTACACATTATATGTACAGTTCTACATATAATGACATTTATACACATCTACAAGTGTCTGAAATACAATATGGGAATTTGCGAAGAAAAATACAAATGTCTAAAGATCTTAAACATGAAATAAATGTGTCATGGAAGACAAAGCCATTAAAACTTTGAAGTAGTTGGGTGTGGACTGCATGCCTATAATCCCAGCACTCAGGGACAGAAGTTCTAGTCCACTCTGAGCTTCACGCAAAGAAAGTGGTTCACCAAAACAGAAAACAAACAAAACCAAGCACTTAGATTCTACTTTATCCCTTTGGATACACCTGCAACCATGCTGGTTCAGCCCTCATCATCGGGGCTTGTGCCTATTGTGAGTTAATGAGGTACCAGCACAGGTATAGATCTCTCTCACATTGCACTGTTGATGCAGAAACCAAAGTTTCAAGAGCTTCGCTCACTGGCCCAGTTCCACTGACGAGACAGGTTGTGCAAAACTTGGTTAGGACTGAGGCTACAGCACCTGTAGAACGCGCCATGGCATCCAAACCCTGAAGTTCTGAAAGTTCTACAAATGGTTCCTCATTCAGCAGATCACCTGTGCTGCCCTACACAACTCGGGGCTGGGTCTCCCAGCACCAGACTTTCCAGTAAGATACTCATTAGACCATTCTGTTCACTGGGTCAAACTTTGCCCTCTGCCAGTAGAAAGATGACTAATTGCTTAGACAGAAATTGGTCCAATCAACATATTGTGAAAAATGCATGCTTGTGCTGTTTTTGGCGGGGGGAGGAGACTTTAAAAAAGATATTTGAACCAGGAAACAAAATGATTGTATTATTCTCTTTCCTGGAATGTTTCACCTACTGCTATATGTTGAGTTCTGGGTATTGGGAAGACTTAAGAAAGCAATAGTATTAGTAACCCTTATTAAAAAACCTTGCTATCAGAAGGGATTATAACTGAAGTTTTTATGTCAAAGGTTAAAGTTCACAGATGCCAGTTTTGTTGGTAGGAGTTGAACACTTGATGTCTTGACCTTTGAACTCTAACTTCTTACCAGAGGGAGATAGCGGTTCCATCCTTAACAGTGCTCCAACCCCTGACACCCCAGGAGAAAGACTGGTGGGGTTGGCTACCAGGCCAGCCAGCATCCGTCCTTCGCATACCAATGGCACTCTCCCTGCATTCCCATCCTAGCCAGGCAGACCTTCTATCCCCAGCTTTGTCCCCTAATCTCTCAGGCCACTGTGAGCCCCTCCCACTCCCCACCCCAGCACTGTGCCCACCCCTGTCCTTTTGGGCAGACATGACTGACAAGAGTACCATGGGCGATGATGTCACAAAGAGAGGGGGCAGTGTGCCCTGTTAGACCATCTTTCACTCTGGTGGACTCGCCTTCACAGACAAATTGATTTGCAAAGGTCCAGGCAGCCAGCCCAGCCTGCTTTGCATACAGAAAGCTCCCCGGTGACACAATAAAAAGTGGCCAGGCTCACAGAGGAGCACAGCAGGGTCTGGCCGGTTCAAAGTCCAAACTCCACACCCCCCTCACCTCAGTCTGGTTTGAAAGGTCACTGTGTGTCTGGGAAAATGGTCGCAGGATGCGATCCTTTATTAAAGGTCACTATTTTTCAACAGCACTGTTAACACACACACACACACACACAAATTGAGACTGGAGAAGGGGGAAAAACTGGGGTTGCATCGCATTGTGTATTGTGCTTGCACGATTTATGTCTTGTGGTCACCAGCAATAAACACACAGTGCTTCAGGATTAAAGTTCACATTAATCCATGGAGCCCTCTCGCCTTTGGATCTGCCTCTTCTTGGCCAGGCAAGCAGGGGCAAATGGAGATTTCCTTGCTCTCTTCTGCTGTTTCCTAATTCTTCTCCTCTGCAAGTTGCTTGGTGGTGCGTGGGTGGTGGTGGACGAAGGCAGCTTTACTCTTGGGGGCTTTCTGTGTGCCAGCATTTGGTCCCAAGAGCCTCTGTGTCCATCCCATCTAAACTGTAGAGGAGAGGGGGGAGGGAGGGAGAAAGAGAGAGAGAGAGAGAGAGAGAGAGAGAGAGAGAGGAAGAGAGGGAGGGAGGGAGGGGGAGAGGGAGAGGGAGAGAGGGAGAGGGAGAGGGAGAGGGAGAGAGAGAGAGAGAGAGAGAGAGAGAGAGAGAGAGAGCTGAAGAAAGGGAAGTGAATGATGCTCCTCCACACTGCCTGTGAGCATTTGGGACCTTGTCCAGAGCCACAGACATAAAGCCATCAAGGGGATGTCAGTCCTGTGTACCCATTATGTGGTGTCTTTTATTTGAATAAATCCTTCCAGGATGAGCAAAAACAGCGACTGTGCTTTCCCCCAGTAGCAGACAGTTCACACTGGGTTAACAACAGCAAGCCCCACACCCATACAAAAAAGATTATCAAAGAAGTTGGCCCGAGTTGTTATATTAATTTAGGCAAAAACTGTTCAAGAAAATATTTAGGGGGAACTCGACAAATCTCAAATAACCAGGAAAATATAGAATATTGAGGATTCCACTCTGGTCCTGAGCTCAGTTTTGCAAAGCTTTTCCCAGTGATAGATTTCTGAGCTATCAAAAGTACATTAATTTTTTTTCTCTGATTAAAACAGTTGTGAAAATATCCAAGCGCAATTGTGAAAGAGCCAAGCTTATTGTAATACTTAAGGCAAAACAGGGATAAAGGTTTTTAAATACAGGCTTGCCCAAAGTGAAATATCTAACATGAGACGAGCTAATTCTGCATGTGCTTCTAATATTTTGGCAGAAATACATTAATCCTCTTGTCCATTCCTTTGGCACCTCATCTACAGTTGACTTGTTAAGGGTGAGTTCCTTTGTAATGTCGTCAGCACCTCTCCATAGTTATTGACTGGCCCTCATTAAAATGACAAGATCACGGAACAACAGAAGTGAGGAGAGGTGGGAAGCCAGCCGCCTTCCCACTGCCAAGGTAGCAGAGAGGTGCAGGCACCTAGGGGAGAAATGAGAGGCAGGAGCAAGGCTGTCTGACACCAGGCAGGAAGAAGAGGAGGAGGAGGAGGAGGAGGAGGAGGAGGAGGAGGAGGAGGAGGAGGAGGAGGCGGCTGCGGCGGCAGCCAGCTCTCCCGGAGATGGTCCTGGGGTTTGCAGACCGCTATCATGCTTCTGTCTTACATACCTCAAAAGCTAACTTCAAGCTGATGATCATATTTGCCCAGAGGAATGCACTGTCATAACACACGTGTAAAGTCTACCTTCGACACACATCTAACCTTCCTGTTGCTTGAAAGAAAAGCCATTTTTGGAGGAGGATGACACCTTAGCTTGTTCACACACATGATTTCTGCTTGACCGGTCGGAACTTGACTCCGGGACCTAGACTTTTCATTGCCAATCTGCTGCCTGGACAGAGGCCTTCTTGTGCGTAAAGTCCGTGTGCCACTGACTCAAGAACACACTTATCTGACACACTTGAGGAGAATCGTACAAACCACTGAAGACAATGAAAAACTGCGACAGGAGAGAAAACAGGAAAGAAGAGACAGAAGGAAGACAGGCAGTGAGCAAGAACCCTCCCTCTGCAGTGCATGCTGGGATATGAGCTCTGGCTTAGCGGCTCTGCCCACTCAACTTTCCCCAGGCTCCCATCTCAGGAGGAGTCCTCAAACCCGGGCCTCAAATTACACCGCAGGGAAGGGGCCAGTTGCTCCCTGCTCCCCATACAGAAGCTGATCCCAAATTTCCTCCTCCTCTAAGGGAGCCACTCTCCTGGCCACACAGGCCACCACCTCTAAGCTGCCAGGACAGGAGACTGCAGGCCCTCTGAAAGCGGAAGTGGGATTCTGGCTGCTGCACTAGAGCCCCTGAGTGTTCAAAGGCAACGTGGAAATGCCAAAATGCCTAAGGCCTAGTGAAGGCCTCCCATCCTTCCTCACCTAAGGACTTCGGGGTCAAGGTAAGATAAGAGCAGGAGAGGAGGGTTTGGGGACTGTTGATCTCAGGCTGTTTCCTCCCTCCCAGCTTCCACCCCTCTCCTCTCTCCAGCCTGGTGACTCATGCCCTGCCCGTAGAGGATCAGCAAAGAGACTACTTCCCTGAGGAGACCCAAGGGATAAAAGCCAAAGAAGACCAGCCATGGCCAGAGGCCAGCCAGGCTCCTCAAGCCAGCAGAGCACGCCCTGGTCCCTGGGAGGCCCTGTACTCTGACTACCTCAGATAAATTCCCTCCAGAAACACACCCTGGCCACAGTCTCAGGATCGGATGTTGCCTGTGTCCAGAGAGGTTGGTTCCTCAGGCCTTTTTTCTCAGAGCCCCTCTGAATCCTGCCCTCAGGACACCTCCACTTACACCCACCCTCCCTGCACCAGCCCCAGGGAGTACTCTCGAGGGAACTGTCACCTCTCACTCATTGTGAGAAACACCTGGGTGTTTCCATGGACTGTGGTCTCCCTGCCATTTTCCTTCCAGGTGGGTGGGGACAAGGTGACACAGAGACCTCCCACAGCAAGGGAATTTAGGGCTCCAAACCAGTCTGCTTCCTCCAAGCCTCTTGGCGGGGGATATTTTCATGTTTCCTTTTTTTTTTTAAACCTATTTCAGGTTTTCCTATTCCAAGGAGAAATGTCCCACTTATTGTCTTACTGTTGTATCACACAGACCTATAGTGGCTATGTGAGGCTGCATGTTGTATTATACAGACCTATGGTGGCTGTGTGTGTCTGCATGTTGTATCATACAGACCTATGGTGGCTATGTGAGGCTGCATGTTGTATCACACAGACCTATAGTGGCTATGTGAGGCCGCATGTTGTATCACACAGACCTATAGTGGCTATTTGAGGCTGCATGTTGTATCATACAGACCTATGGTGGCTGTGTGTGGCTGTATCATACAGACCTATGGTGGTTATGTGTGTCTGCATGTTGTATCACACAGACCTATAGTGGCTATGTGAGGCTGCATGTTAAGCTTCTGCAGACTACACCAGGGCTTAGAGAAAGATGTCAGCATCTTTGGACTTCGAAGAGCAATGATTCTAGGTCTGTGTGTCCAAGAGCTGTCCTGCGCTGTTCTTGCCTACTCTGTCCCTGTCCTGCTACACAATCTAAAATAGCACTGGTTCATAGTCAGCATGCAGCAAGCACATCTGGAAAGAGTTTAGAGGTCACACTGTAAAGGTGGGGCTTGCTTGTTTCTGGCATTTTCTTTCTTTCCTTCTCCTCCGTCAGTAAAGGGAAGACTCACCTTATAGAGTATAAGATCTGTTTCAAGGGGAAGGCAAGTGTGTGTGCTTTGTGTGTGTGTGTGTGTGTGTGTGTGTGTAAGGCAAGGTGTGTGTGCGTGCACACATGCGCACAGTGTGTTTGTCTGTCTGTGCAAGGGCACATGTGCCCAAGAGTTGAGGGCTATCATCTAGTCGTGGGTTTTTCCTTTGCTAGGTCTCAGCCAATCCCTTGCCTTCCTCATCGCCTGGGTCCTGCACCTGAGCTAGGCTCTAATAGGAATTACAATGGATTTGACAGCCTTAGGAGTATAGTTCGGAAAGTGGCTGTCACAGAAATTAGCAAGTTTTGTCAACAGCTCAGCTCCAAGGCAATGGGAGCCTAGACCAGGACTGGAGGAGTTAACTGAGTTGAGGGAGTGGGGGGGGGGGGGGCGTGTTATGCAAAACACCAAATCCCTAAACTCCGGCAAAGATCTTTGATGGCTGTGATCAATAGATTCTCAGACCACACTGATATAACCTTGTCATGCCTCAGCAAGGGTACGGTGGCTAAAAAAGGCGCGAGGAGGTGGATAGGTGGGAGGCGAGGCATGAGAAGAAAGGCGGCAGGGGCGGAGGGGGGGGGGGATGAAGAAGATATCATGCCCTCCCCTCCCCAGCCCCCGGCACCCCTCCTTCCACACCAGCCCCTCTTCAACAGGCATCACACAGCAAGTGACTGGTAATGGTTCTTTGGCCTCGTATAGCTTTTAAAATCCTTCAGCTGAAGCATCGCAGCTCCAATCGCCAGCAGAGCCTGAGCACCCTTGAGACCTGGTGCAGATAATCATCATCCACTCAGTGACAAGAAGCTGAGCGCTGCTTCGGTACCAAGGAGACCGAATGTGGCAGGGCACCAAGGTGCCATCTTAGACGCATCCAAGCAGCCGCCGCCGCAGCTGCAACAGTAGCACACAGGGATGAGATGTGTTTGCAAGTAATTGTGTGTGTGTGTGCGTGTGTGCGTGTGTGCGTGTGTGGTGGGGGGCTGCTCCCTTCCTTATCCTCTCCCTCCTTCCGCCCACCCTCCTCGGAGAATCCTCTTTCTTGAGGGGGATGCCGTTATCTCAGCTGCTCTTAGCATGCCTCCCGTTACCCAGCACCTGCCGGACTAAATTGAACCCTGCAGTCAGTACTGTTGGAAAGGAAAATGACTTTAATTTGTGTAAAAGTGTAATCAAAAGGTGGGTGGGTGATTTTTTCCTTGCTTTCTGAGAAATGCAGGTTTGATTTATGACTTTATAAAAGGAGAGCCTGCCAGTCCGTCGCTTCCTGGCCGCCTCACCGACCCTCTCAAGGTCTCATTGTGCCACCTGACACCATCTCCCTGAGCAGGCCCCGCGTCATGTAGCCCTCGTGCTATGGAGGGCACGGCTCCCGGGAAGGGGCCTGCAGACCAGGCTGCCCATGGGTGCTTACTCCCACTGAAGTAAGGTGGAAGAAACCGTCTATGCCTCACAAAGTCGTCCCTAAAGCACACATCACCCAGACCCCAGCAGCTCCGAACAGCAGCGCGTGTCCAGATAGTTTATGTTTCCTTTGCCACCTCAGGCCTTTGCTTCACATTTTCCGTTAACAGGGCTCCCTGGCAAACTGAAGATGGTCTAAACAAGGAATACCACATCTCCTGCATGTGGTAAAAATAGCTCTCCAAACAGCCCAAAGTATTTGGTTTCCGTTGTCTACTTTTCCCATCTCATACCTTAACAAGGGGCAGTCCTCGCAGAGGGACAGCTCTAGACAAGCGTCCTTCACGGGCGTGACTTTGTGGGAGGCCACATCACCAGGCCTGCCATCCCTATGCGGAATCAGATTGATCTCACTATGAAGCGGTTAGCCATGCACAGGCAGCCTGGTGAGCGAGGCTCGGGGTGAGCGAGGCTCAGGAAAGGGGAGACGCTGTTCTCTTCCTGAGGCCACCAAGACAGAGGTGGACATGGAAGACACAGTTTGTTGTCCCCCAGGGTCGAATGAACGTGAGCTGCTGACCACCATGCTTCAAGAGGTCACCATAACGGAACCGAGGGCCTGGGAGAACTGGGAAGGAAATCATGTCTGTCCTGAGAATATGGCAACTTTCCCAAGAACCAAAACAGGGCATTTTAGCATCCCAGCGAGCCTGATGAAAGAAAGCTACATCTTTAAAAGTTATTTAAGGGATTTGCCCTTCGTGGGCATAAGGAGATGGTGACCTCTGTGTGAGACCTTGGGTCCTGGGAGTGGGGGGATCATGATGTCTGGCTCCAGGCACTTCCCACCACAAACATAAAGTACTTTTACAACTCACCAATATTTTAATTTAGTTGACTTATTCATTCAGTAAAATACATTGACCCACAACTAGATTCCAGGCACAATACTAGACTTGAAAAGACGACCAAAAAACCAAAAAAGCAAAAACAAATAAAAGTACCAGTCTCTATGAAATTTATATTCTATCCCTTTCATGAAGGACAAAGTTTTCCAGAACACAAAGGTGCAAACAGTGGTCACTAAGATGTTAGTGACTAAGCTGTGATCATTAGGGAACCATTGATGGGCCAGAAAGAAGAGAGCCCTGATCACAAGGATGAATGGACTGTAGGAGCTAAGAGTTGGGTGAGTGATCCAGACAGGGGAGGGGAGGGTTGGGATGGACAAGAAGGAGGAGGGGATAAAGGAGGAGGAGAAGAGGGAAAGGAGGTGAGGCACCTAGTAGCTGCCTTTAGAGTCCTGCCGAGGACTGAAGCTGCTGGTAAGGAGATAGTACACAGAGCCATGGGTTCAATGCCAAGACTGGGTTATTATTAAGTACAGGGCAAGAACTGGCAAGTATATTCCTCTGTTCAGCTGCTAGCGAGTCTGGGTCCCAGGGCAAAGCTGAGTGGTACCACTGCTCCTGGAGGCTGCTAGTCTCGGCCTTCATTGCCTGATCATCCCCAAAGCTCTGTACCTCAGCGCTCAGGCATGTCAATCGGTACGCCACCTTAGAGAAAGCCTAGAGACTTGTAAATAGCAATTAGTTCTCGAAAACTCCAGGGTATCAACCAAGCCCACCAAAAAGCTTGCCTTCCCCCCCACCCTGTGCAGCACTGAAGGGCGCCACAGATCTCACTTCAGTGTGGTGAGCATTCAGGTTTGGAGGGATTCTGAGCCACAGACAAACCTGCCCTGCTTCCACATCATGCTGCAGTCCTGGCCGGGCACCGGAGCAAAGAGCGCCTCGGCCTCGAGACAGTCAGGATGTCTCTGGCACTCACGTAAGGGTCCAATCCCACTTCTGGACCAATTGCTTTACCCCCAAATCAACATTATGAGTCCTGTACCTACATCATACCATCTGATGACTTTGGCACTGCCCTCACCCGGTAGTGAGAAGACCCTCCCCTCAGTTCCTGGAAACACAAAATACCACCAGTTTTGTTTTCTCATAAGATAAGGAAAACAAGAGGTTTTTTAAAAAGCTTTTTTATTACTTCATATGAGTGAAATAGCAATCTAAGGTAAGTAAATAAGCCTCACCACAATGCCATGTACATAGCATAGTCTCTCTCTCTGTCTCTCCCTCTCTCTACACACACACACACACACACACACACACTCACAATCACTCACGCACGTACAACCATTTAAAAACTCTTGTCCTAAAAAGTAAGCTCTCCCACAGATGCCCCCCCCTCAGCATAACTACCTGAAAAGAGGCCAGGACTCAGTCTGCAGCGACAGCAGCCCTGATCTGTGGTCTGCCCGGGGTCAATAAAACATAAAGCCGCATCCAGCCAGCTAAGACAAGCAAAGTTGCTCAGCACGCTCAGCACCTGAAGGAGCACAGCCAAGCCTGAAAATGCAACGCAGACGTGACTGCTGCGTGTGGCATTGGAATACTGCCGGCCTGGGTGCTGAACGCTTCATCGGCATGTCGACTGAGGTTCCGTCGGGGAAAGACTCCAGCTGACAGCGAAGAGACAGCTACCCAGAGGGAAACAGAGAGAGACAGGGAATGGGGCAGAGTGGAGACAGACAAAACAACCAAGGCAAAGGCTGGAGGACAGAAACGAAACCATTATGAGTAGATGGGGGCCGCCGTCATGACATTGGAAAGTTATTTTTCCTCTTGCGTAGAGGAAAAGTATATGGAAACCTTTTCTTTACCCAATTTGCAAGTCGCTTGTAAGGGGGAAGGGAGGATAAAAACAAACAAAATGGAAAACAAAAACCATGAAGACCAAGAAAAGAGAGCCACGGGACAGGAAGAAAGGACCAGTGAACGAACCAGATCCACGGGGAAAGTCCACATTGCACCAACATGGCTGCTTGACTTTCTCCTTGCCACTATTTCTTTCTCCTTTTCTCCCCCAGACTGTTTTTTAGACCCCTCTTTTTCTGCACCTTAGACATGGCAATCACAGCACACAGACTCAACTCAGGCAACCTCAGCCTGAGGAGAGGGACCAGGTCACACAGGGCAAAGGTTTGACCCTGAAAAGCATGTCTCAGGCAGTTGGCTCACACAATGAGTAGCCAGAGAATTTTCCCCCTGATGCTTTCTCTATGAAAGTAACTGACTTTTCCCCTCTCCACATCCTTTTATTCTCATTCGAGGAAGGAGAGGCTGTTCTCTCCTGTGGGCTCAGGCCTGACTGACTGTCTCCCCCCACTTGGTCAGCGGCACCATTTGTTCTGCGGGCTTCCCGACAACGGATGGTGTTAGCCCGACTCCATGCCAGCTCCACCTTCCTCAAGGGGTCCCGCATCTCCACAAACTGCCAGGTTGCGTGCGGCCAACGGGAAGGCATTTGCGAGTTGCAAATGTTCAAATTAACACTTACTCCTGTCTCAGAGTCTACAGGGAAACCAAGCCTGGTTACTAATTACAGTTTTGGGGGCGAAAATAAACAGGCATGTGGCAAGTCAAGGCCTTGGTGCTGAAGAGAAATGTCTTCATTTGGCCACAGCACTTTGGTGTTTAAGGCCTAAGAGCTGGGGAGAGAAGCCTGGGCAGAAAGGGGGCTCACCTGTGCAGATCCAAGCATGGTGTTCTCAGGCCTTGCCCTTCGGTCCTGGGTTTCGGAGTTTCCAAGGCTGCCCTTCCCAGGTTTATCAGGGTTTTCACTCATGGCAGTTAGAGAGGAAGTTGGCTCAGGATCAGTGGGAGGTGATGGGAGGTGGGGAGAGCGTATTTGGGACAGCACAACCGCCCAACACAGCTGGTCCCTCTCTGCTAAGCAGTAAATGACTACGTTTGCCAGCTACACCTGGAATCGCCCGCCACATTAGACCTCGGCTTCCCACCACTTTGCCCACTGTACCAGCGCCAGTGTGAGTACCAGGTAGCGACCCCTAATCTGCACCGCTCTCGCCTCTTGAGAGTTTTCCACCTGGAAGGTAGCGTCTAATCGCAGGAACTTCTCACGCACCACATGGTCAAACACTACCTCTGCATCTTTCTTCCTATACCCTCTTGGCGCTCCAGGTGAGCGTGTGTTGGAGTTCTCTGGTGCATTCTCAGGTCTCTTCACTTTCTCATCATGATTTTTCATCTCTTCAGAACTTCCTGCCACATTTTGGACTATTTCTTACCTCAGCCTTCCAGTTTCCTGATTCACTTGCTCGCTGTATGAAGAATGGTGCATAGCCATTGTGCTATTTAAAAACAACATGTATGAGGTCTCTGAAGGTCCTTCATTCGAGGGTGAAACCTAACCCCTCTCCTGGAAGGGCCTCACTGCACTGAATCTCATGTAGTGAACAGATCAGGAAAATAGTGAGAGTCCACGAACTTAAAGAGTTGGTTATAAGCATGTGGAAGCTGCCATACCCTCGACATCTCTAGGCTCACCTGCTCTAGAGGAAGCCGGCAGCTGTGATGGGAGAAACACCAGACTGTGCTATGGAGAGACTCACCTGGGGAAGAACTACATTGTTTGGTTCTGTTTTGGTTTTTGACAACTATGCAAATTAGAAGTAATGTCTTCAGATCCATAGATCTGTCTTAACTACAACCTCTTGGGGACTCAACTAAAATAAACCAGCTAAGCAATGCATAGCCTCTTGACACAAAGGTAAAATTATATATTTATTCGTTCATGTTGTTGGTTTATTACATGATTATCAATTAAACACTTCAGCCTGGTTTCTTTTTTTTTCTTTTTTATTGTAATAACTGTTTAGTCATTGCTGAAGTTTCTGATCTTTTCTAGTCAGCTTTTCTTGTTTCATTGTCTTCTGTTCTTGTTTCTTCATTTCTACACCATATCTTATTGTTGGAAATATTTAGACTAAAGCTACAGCTGTCTTTTCCCAGGCTCTTCACTTCTTTTCTCTTGCACGTTGGTTTTGAGCTTGCTGTCTGTCTTTCATGCCAGCCTTCTTAGACAAATTGCAATGTTCAGCATGAGCCCAGGGTTCTCTCTTCAGGGCTGTACCCCAACCCGGGACCTAAAGGAAGGTATTATTTCTGCTGTCCCTCTCTCATCTTTACCAAGAACTGTGTGTACTCTCACTAGGCAGATATTGTAATGAGATCCCAGGCTGCCCCTGAGTGCAGTTCTATTTCCTTTCCCCATGGGCCTCCCAGCTTAGGTCTTCAAATCCCAGGAAGGGTTTTGTGTTGAGCTGTTTTATAGAAACTTCTCCATCTCCAAAATGGGCATTTCCTCTCTTGTTGTACTCATGACCTTGAGCTTGTGAAATGTTTTTTATCCTTGTTTATAAATGGAAAGGGATGCTCCAACCTCTGGACAGCCTACTTGTAGTGGTACAGAATTCTGATCACATTTGCTCAGAATTAATTTTTATCTCTCTCTCTCTCCTCAATTATACATTAAGTTTCTAAAAGTTGGGGTTAGGGTCGTGTCCTCTCTATCTTTACTAAAGAGCCAAATGACTTCAACACAGACGCTGCTCTGTAAGGACTAGATCAGCCAACCCTTGCATGGATGAGAGAGAGAGAGATTGATTGGAAAAGGAAACAAAATTATTCCTTTTTGACCAGGACTCATAGACCTTGGGTTTAGGATCCCTGTAAGAAGATGTATGTTAAGCTTTGGATCACAGAAATTTTAAGAATCTAACTAGACCCCCACTGAAGAAAAAAAAATGTACAACACAAGAAATTTGCCTCCTATTTCAGGGGGCTAAGAAGTTTGAAAATGCATCCCAAAATAAAAGCAGTTTCTTCTTGTGTTGGGAATCACCCTTTTCTTGCTCCTTACCACCAATGCCTCTTTTGGCAATTAGAGTTCCGGTGTATTTTTCCTGGCTGATGTGAGGCTGAGGGCCTGAGAACCTGTGTGACAGCCTGACAGAGAAGATGCTAGAAGCATCTTCAGGCCCCATCATCCCTGCATGCAGACCGCTTCTCCTCTTCTGTAGCACATCCTGCCGATAAGTGTCCGCTGGCCACCAATACAGAACCGGGACTCCACCCACTTTACAAATACCCCTTTAGAGCTGAAGTCTCGCTGCGGATCAATAAGTCAACTGAGTGTTCATCTGAAAACGGGATATACAGTCTCAGTTTGTGTCATGTTCCCATCTGTCACTCAACGTCAGTCAGCTGACATTTACTCATGCCTGGTATATACCAAACACAGCTCTCAAAATGACCAAGACCCCAGAGAGTTCATTGGCTAATGGAATAATAGGCACAAGACGCATCAGTGGAACACATCACCATGGTGAGCTGGAGGGATGCACAAAGTAGAGGCGCAGGTCTTCCACTTGGGACCACACACCAGCAGGAGGAGAGGGGAGGGGTGTGGCCATATGTCAGCAGGAGACAGGGTTGGTGACTACACCAGACAGAAGACAAAGCTGGAGACACCGAAAGAACATAGTTCTGAAAGGTTTGTTTTGCAGTGTTAAGAACTTAAGGTTGTGTCCTAAAGGTATTGAGGGACACCGATCAGAGGAATTTTATAAAAGAAAAGCGAATATTACGATCTATTTGGGGTTTTGTTTGTCTTTTGTTTTTTACTACCAGTGTTTTGTTTTGTTTCGTTTCTTTGTTTTAAGGATTTGTTTATGTGTATGAGTATTTTGCCTGCGTATATGAAAGTGCACTCCATAGAAGCCCTTGGATGCAAGAACAGCTTGCCAGGTTCACTGAAATTGGAGTTACGGGCAGTTGTAAGCCACTAATTTAGAAACCAAACCTGGGTCCTCTTCAAGGGCAACCAGTGGTACTCTTAATTGCTAAGCAATCCCCCAGCCCTCCCTTTAAAGTGTGTGTGTGTGTGTGTGTGTGTGTGTAGACCAGGCTGGCCTTGAACTTAGAGATCCACCTGCCTCTGCCTTCTGAGGCAGAGGATTAAAATGCGTGACACCATGCCCTTGGCTTTTTAAAATATATTTATAACAAGGGGGAAAAATGACAATTAGTTCCAAAACTTAAGAGTATTTAAATAGCATCTTCACACTAGAGGGTCTATAAATTGTTAACAAAAACTGTCATGCTCCCCAACTAGACTATACAGAAAATTGTACATGAATTTACCAGATGAGACTCTCAAATCTAGAGTTAGAGGAACAAAATATAACTCTTGATGTTTTTGACAACGATATGCTTCTTGGAAAGTGAAGAATAGTTCACAGAAGTAAAACACACTGAAGAATTTAAAGAGAAAAGAATAGAATTGGTAAATGTAATACAAAAAGAAAATATTCAAAAATTGGGGTAAAAGAGATACATAATCCATAGGCATAAAATGTATCTATGTAGATAAAATTCTCGTGTGCAAATGGAAAAAATTTGGAAAATTATTTTCTACAAAAATATAGGTTATCAAAATTATATCCAGAAGCTGGACAGATGAATTCTCCAGAAGAAATTGAAAAAGACTGCCAAGGGATTAAATAAAGAAATTTTAATGGGAAATTCTTTCAAAATAATAATAATAATCTTGGCCGTCCTACTGCCATATTAAATTTTCCAAACTACGTAATTTTGGTAAGGACCCCATGTTTGCTGTGTGAATCTGCATGACTTCAATACTGAAGCATGGGCAGGAGAGGAGGACACGATGGCCAGTTGGTACTTAGATCAGTCACGTTTTAGAACCAGTGAAACCATCCAAACTTACCAATCAGGCAAAGGGTGCTTACTAATTCCTTTGTTAGTGGAATTTTTTCTAGACATTTAGCCAATTCGGAAATAATACGGCAAGAAAAAAGATTCCAAGGGTGAGAAAGGTAATAAACCTCACATAACCAGGCACGGGAGTTTAGACAGTCAACCACTGAAATTAGTAATCCAGTCGTCACAGAAGAGAGCTAAAGCATCTACTTCCTGAGCAGCAGCATGAGCACCTCGTGCCTGTCACAGGTAAGGGGTTCTGTCTCCAGCAACAATGTCCAGGACCTACAGACATGCCATGCTTGACATGGGTTCACAGAGAGCAGAGGGCGGGCATGCCAGTCCGTGTCTTAATGGTGAGGGGTGGTGTTGGGAAGTTGCAAATTCCACCTGAGTTAACGGACGTTGACTCAAAATGACAATGGGAATTTGGGGAATTTAAAAGAAAATAAAAGCGCTGTTTTAAATTAAAAAGTTCATTTGAAAACCATCAAGAATGAACTTCAACCTCCAAGACGAGCTGTCAGTGTGGTAAATAAATCAGTGACTAGAATAAAAAGTACCTAAGCAGGCCTGCCATCAGATTAAGTTAGTCTAGGAAAGGGCCATTTTGAATTCATAGGAGAAAATGAAATCGCTTAGAAATAGTTGTAGTTCCAGACCAGTTGAGTCTGGGATAAAATGGAAATCTGAACCTTAGTTATATGTCATTCTAAACAGAATTAGAAAATTAAATGTTCAAAATAATAATAATAATATAGGGGCTGGAGAGATGTTTCCGAGATTAAGAGCAGGCGCTGCTCTTCCAGAAGACTTAGGTGACTCCCAGCAGCCACAGCAGGTGGCTCACAAATGCCCAGCATTCCAGCTCCTAGAGGATCCAGTCCCTCTGGCCTCTGGGCACCTGTACATAATTTAAAATAATTTTTAATTACAAGTGATAAAATATAGACAACGGTTGATCTGATCAAGGTCTACAAGAGTTTATAAAGACGTTTTCTATGGATGTAAGAGAAAGGCGGGGGAAGGAAGACAGGACCTCGAGGGGCAGAGCAGGGAGAGAGGCAGCACCCTTGCCTGTCCAGGATGCTTCCAGGGAGAAAATGTCCTAAAGATTAAAAAAAAAAATAGCTATAAAACCAGTCACAACCTGCAACAGATAATTAATATTCTCACAAGCTCTTACAACTCTCTAAGAAAATTAAAGTTTTGTTGAACAAAAGAACAAATGTCACAAACCAGCAAACCAAGAAAAGGGAAAAGCGACTAATGCATAGTGCTGGGAGACATGTTCAGCTTTAAGAATAACCGAGGAAAATTAAGTTAAACAAGGCACCATGTTCCCTTTCATTTTAAAAACTGAAATACTCAAAGGTGCATAAGGTAACAACTTTTTTATCTATTTTGTCAATGGGACTATAGATTAACACAACACTTCCAAGGAACAACAATGGAACAGGCATCAAAACCCACAAAATACTCATATTCTTTTTAAAAGCTGTTTCATTGCTGTTGTCCAGGGCGGGTGTGCCGTGGAGAGCGCTGGAGGTCAGGGACAGCCGGGAGCCCTGTTCTTCTGCCTCTACCTGGGTTCCAGCCATTGAACTCAGACGGTCAAGCTTGAGCCACAAGGGCCTTTACTCACGGAAGCATCTTGTCAGCCCACATTCCCCCTTTTGCCTCGGGTTTTTCACCTCTTAAATTATAGCCTAAGAAATTGATCACCGCTGCTTCTAAAGACAGGCGTAGAGGAATCCCCTTTACTGCATTAGTTCAGTAGAGTCTTCACGCTCTAGCACAGGTACCAAAGCTTTGGTTACGTAACCTGCAACATTTTCAACACTCATTAAATTTTTTTATTATAGATTATCTCATGGTGCAGAAAAGATGTTCCAGGTAGCTATTAAAGAATAGGTTGCAAAATAGTACATATTACATGTTTTAAAATGTTAATCATAAAATTCGTTGCTTAATGTCTGTCTTATTCACTCCAACACTCCCTGCAGTTCTGCAAGTTAGAAACTTTGGAAACGCTACAACAAAATACCTTTACCCAAAATTTAATTAAAACAGAATCTCTATGGGCCTTTTGGGGGGTTTTGGTTTAATTTCTCCTAGCGATTAAAATGTGCAGTCAGTGTTCAGACCTCTCCCGTGGCTCTGAACCAGGCTGCTCTGTCCCCAGGGACATTTGGTAATTTCTAGAGATAGTTTTGGTGGCTGTCACAGTTTGAAGTGGGGGCAGATAGTGGCATCTGGTAGGTGGAGAGTAGGCTGTACAGACTGATTTGTGCTCCCCCAAAGGTCCTTTGGCTGTGGTCACAAGCAATGTGACTATTGGGAAAATGGTTCTTCTAATGATAGACTTAAAATGAAGCCTTTAGACCAGGCCTTAATAGTAATGGTAATGTCCTGATGGGGCAAGCTTCCTTGTGGAGAGGCCATGCAAGGACAGCAAGAAGAGGGCCATCACAAGCCATGGAGAGAGATCTCAGGAAAAACCAGCCCTGCTGGCACCATGATCATGGCCTTCCAGCTTCCAGGCTACAAGAAAATGCATTTCTGCAGTTTGCGGCCCTGTGGCCTGAAATCTTGGGCCCTCACACTCTACCATGGCAGGAACGTTGCTGTTGTACCGATGCAGGAACATGGCTGTTGCACTAACACAGGACCTTCTCCGCAGCAAAGCCCACTGACCCGTTCTGTAGCATTTGAAAATCCTCTCCAGCCTCAGGTTCCCAGACGCAAGTAGATGATCAGTATGTGTTTCTTTGACTTGACAAATGAGATACATAAAGAAAAAGACATTAGCAGGACTTGAGGAGCAACCGAACATGAAGACATATGGGATGTGGGTCAGGAATGGCAGCTGGGTTTCAGGGTGAGGTGAGAGATTGAGCAAGGAAGAAAGGATGTGAACAGATCCAGGGAGAAGTAAAGAGGCTGGCCCTTCCACGGACAGGCTCAATGGTTTCTAGAAACACAACAGACAGCCGCTGGTAGGAAGGGTGAATTGGGCTGTGTTTAAGAGGCAAGAATGCCCAGGGCAGCGGCTTCTATAATGAACAAAGTAGTTACGATGGAGCCTGAAGACCAGCTGATAGAAGAAAGAATGAAAGAAGAGGGAGGACACCCAATGGGACCGGAGTCGCGGTGGCCAGCATGGCTGTACGGGCAGAATGGCATGTGTGTGGGTCATCCCATGTATTTTCTGCCAGTTGAGGGTGTGGTTGGTGCCTGTACCTGGCTCAAGTAAAAGGAAATGATTCTCAGTATTGGGTGGGCTTCATCCAATTAGTACACAGGCCATAGAGGTTCAAGGGTTTCTGTGAAAAGGAAAGTAGTCCCCCCCCCACGCACACACACAACACACACACAGTCTGCCAACCTGCCCAACACACACAGTCTGTCAACCTGCCCAACACACACAGTCTGTCAACCTGCCCAACACACACAGTCTGTCAACCTGCCCTCAGGAGGTTGTCTGTCACTCCTTGTCCTGCTTCCCTGGATAGCCCTGACAGACACACAGGCTGGGAAGGGACTCCGCAAGGGTGAGCTGACAGTCCATTCCGTGCCCCTGTGTGATGGCTAGTGTATAGACTGAGAACAGCAGGTCATCCCACACCAGTGGTAAGAGCTCGGGAGAAGAGACGTAGAAAAAGGAAGACAGCAGAGAGTTTCAAAAACGTGTGCTTCCTGAGGAGTGGAAAGGATACGGGAAAGTGAGGGAGGACACCAAATTGGGAGGCAGGCATTCCGACTCCCCACCCCATGCCTGCTGCCACCTGCTGAGCCTGCCACACCTTGAATGCTGGGCAAGCCTTCGTGAATTCTAATGGTGGGGTTTCCAGGGCATCTTCCCTTGTTATTTTACAGATGGGGCAAGGGGATGAGCAGTACTCAGTGATTAGCCCACCCCACTCGGTGTTCATGTGTACACCTTCAAATTGTTATTGTCTAGTTTGGTCTGGCGGGCATGCAGGGAGCCCACAGGAAGCTGGAGAATGTGGGAGCCCAAGGCTAACCTGTCCTGACCAGCTGCAGGAGGTTCCTGGAGCCCTCTGCTACCGCGGCCTAGCCCAGTCTTTATAGGAGGCCACTGAGCCGCATCTCAAGTCTACTATTTACTAGTTGGGTGGCCTTGAGCAAATGCCTTCTGCTCAGCAATTCAGTGCTCCCGCCTCTAAAGCAGGGGCCAGTGGGGATGAGCCTTTACAGCCTGCATTTTCATACATAAAGCCCAAAGAACCAGGTTCACGAAAAGACGATTTTACTGTCTCCTCAGACACTCGCCTCCCTCACAGTACCAGCCCAGCAAGGTGGCAACTAGATATGTGACTGAGACATTGAGATATCATCCCCAAGAAAGGGCATAGACGCTCCCCTTTCTGCAAACAGGGCTACTCGTGTAACTCCCCTGCCTCCGTGCCCCTGTGTGAAATGCAGGTCCATGAGAGTTGACACCTTTCCCAGGACTCGGGCTCATGAGTACAGTTTTAGATGGCTGTACACTTAGCGGCCTTATGGTTATTTGGATTTTGAAGCAGCAGACGTTCCCAGCCCCTCCACAGATCCTATCGTGGCGTTATCTTCCCTCTCAAGTCGGCCTGTTTGTCTCCTAAAGGACACAGTGTGTCTAACTCTGTAGAATTTTCTTTTGTTGCTCCCACCCTTGTCTCTGCACATCTCCACCTTGCTCTAGCTGTCATTTTCTCTCCTGACTTGACATATGGCTGAACCCCTCTCCTTCCTCTGCCTCCTTCCCCGTGCTCAAAGGGAAGGGTCAAGCTGAGTTTCAAGTCTGAGGTCTGGGATTACATCAAATCCGAGACGTTTATCTGCCCTCGCCATCGGCCAAAGACTTCCCAATTTAGGTCATATTCACATCAAGGGAAGACGGAATTGTCTGAGCTATAGTGAGCCCGGCTTGTGCCTTCATTTTTCTTACTTAATTCCCAAGGTAAAGCTCCCAAACCCACTTAGGCCCGTGTAATGGTCACAGATGCATGGCCACTGGCGGTCAGGCAGCGTTTCTACCTGAGGCCGCTCTGGGGAGACGGGAGCTGCTGTCGCAGCCAACACGGACGCTCTGTGGGCTGAGGGAGGAAGGCCCACACAAAGGGCTTTTTGTCTCAATTAAAGAAGTTGTTTGGAGCCTAATTTTCAAAGTGCCTTGCACTCCACATGCCTTGGGCAGACAGTGCACATTATTATTGTATGGCAGAGCTCCCCCGTGCTACCCTACACGGTCCAGACTTGGCCTCGGAGGGTAGTCTTCTAGGAGAACCTCCTTAGCGGGGGCCCTGCCTGCAGAGATGGAGCCTCTCAGCTCCCATTCTTTGGGCAGAAGTTCATTCTCCTGCTTCTCCATCTGTGATGAATATGGGCAAAACCCTGGTGCCCAGCATAGTGCCATCCTGAGCCAGGAGGCCTGTCTCAAATATCTGGGTAACAAATAAATAAACAAGGCACAGACAAAGGGATCTGGTGGAGGCTCAAAGGGAAAACAGAGCATAGGGCTTTGTTTGTGTCATTTGGGTTTTGAATATAAATGAAAGAGACGAGAGAACTGTAATTTGGGTCCATATTATTATAAGGCAACCAAACCCAAGAAAATGCAAGTTATTTGTTTGGCCATTTGGCGATGCAGTGGTCAAGTCAGCAGGTACACACAGGAGACCACACAAGCCATGATTCCAGAAATCCTTACCCAGCCAAGAGGTCTGGGTGGTGGCAGCCCCCCGAAACCTCTGCTCCTGACTTCTGCCTTGTTTTTACTCTTCCTGCTCTGCAAACACGACCTGAGCCAGGCTATGCGGCCTGGCAGCTTCCTCCAGGGAGCAATTAGAGCCTTGAAGATCTTACCTAGGCTTTCTCCCGAAGTCTTCTCATTAAATAGGTACTTCAAATGTTCCTGGGGCCTAAAACATTAAGATTTAAAGGAAACGATTGACTGGTTTTCTCCATGCCAAATCAGACCGTTGTTTAACATGGGGAGAGCTACCACTGAGGTTAGCGAGCTAGAAAAAGGGGGTTATATGTTGCTGGAGAACAGAAACTAATCAGGGAAATTTAAAGCAAGACAGGCCCAGGGACCAGCACAGACCGGATGGCGTACTTTTAAAGCGTCAGATTCTGCAGGGACTGTGCAACCCAAGCGTCAGGCTCATATGCTACTGTCCCACACTCCAGGGTGGAGCTAACAGCAGGGTGCACATCAGGAGCAAAAATCTTCCCGAAGAAGGATGGCTTGCCTGCTTTGAGGGGTGGCAAGCCAGGCAGGGGTCAGCAGGCTCCAGGTACTGTGGTGCAAGGGATGGTGGGAGACTTGGCAGGGCTGCATGAGACAGCTCATCGGAAACAGGCATTGCTAATGTGCCCTTTCTAACCAGGCGCGCCCTGCCAAGAAGCCATGCCCTTTGTGTACAAGTGACTTGGGAAACAGCAGAGTCATCTGTGGCTGTGTTGTGGGATTCATGACTGTGTTATCTTAGAGTTCTGGCTCGTGTGTAGTTGCCTAAGCCAGGGCTTCCAATGTGCTGTTCATTTGTGTATAACTCGTGGATGGTACCAAGTCAGATTTAAAAAAAAAAAAAAAGTAAACAACCATTTATCTCCCTGAGACTTGAAGTTCATAAGCTGGGGATGGGGAGTGCCTTCTAAGGCAGTAAGGAACCGAAGCCACATCTGTTTGGTGTCCAGCTTGGGGTTGGTGGAAAACGTTCCTTAATTCCTGTCAGCCCAACTCTCTCAAAAAGAATTCTGCATTCTTCTAAGCTGTGGGTTTGGGCAAGCCTTGGGATAATTTGCTAAACAAGTCCTCGTGTAAACCAAACTCGGATGACTTTTTCCCTTGGTTTCCCCATCATTTCCCAAGAAGGCCTTCTACTCTTTGAAGGGTAGAGTGACGTCAGAAAGGCCAAGCTGATATAGGTGGCGCTGGGTTGTCTCAGTTCCCATACCCAGCCACCCCTCCGACATGCTCAGTTGATGTGGTCACTGGTGACATTTTGAGACCACCGTCCTAGACAACATTCTCTTCTGGGTCTACTAAGGCAACTTGGGTCTTTTGTTCAAGAATAGATCTTCTGAGGGCCTTCTGTATGCTCGTCTGGCCTTTGTACATGGAGAGGGTAGGATCCCTGATGCTCGGTGCCATCACAGCTCCAACTCCAAGCTTCTTTTCCAGTCAGATGTATACTAATAACATAGGTATGCTTTGCACACACTGATTTCATTCTGTGTCAGAAGTGAGGAAGAGAGCAACACAAGGCATAAGGTTCCGCCAAGGGCTCCCTTTCCTCGGAGGCACAGGGCCTCAGAAGGCTGCCGAGCAGAGGGTGCTATGGACACAGTCTCACCTTTTCATTCTTTGGTGATACTGTGATGGTTTCATCTTCAAATCAACTGACTGTGTGGTTGGGGCAGTCTTCCTGGAAGCTTAGCCTTGAACTTGTTTCTCCAGAGGCAGAAGATTCACTGGGATGACTAAATATCATTCAATCAATGCACCGACTTCTTGAAACAGAGTTGCCTCTGCTGGCTAGAATAAAGAGGGTTGACATTGGGTATTTTGACAGAGGAGCACACAGGAGTTAGGGGCATTTGTTTGACCTTTGTCATCTACCAATGCTCTGTGGAGCTCTCTCCTCCACTGGGCTGTAGTGACAGGGTGAAGGTAGCGGTCATCTCTTTCAACACTTAATAACCTTGTAAGTGGTGAGCAAGGCTTTCTTGGCATCAGTGAGATCTCCAGACGGAGTTCCTCTGACTCACACTTAAGTTGAGACACTGAGGAGCCATGAAGCAAGAGCACCGCCCGGCTCTGAACTCCGTCTCCCAGCCTTCACTTTGTCTTTACAACTCCCATGTCCAGACACCTGCATCTCAGTACTTTCTCCCCACCTCACCTCAGCGACTCTTGCATCAACTCTCCTAAGATGTGATTTCTGAAAGAGCTGACCCTAGCAGCCTGGGCCAGAAATATCTGTTTGATGAAGGAGCCCAGAGCCTTGGACTACAGGGATAATGCCTCTGGGTGGAATTCAGACACGAGCCATGTAGTAAAGAGATTTTATACTTGATTTAATTTTTATTAATTTTGTGGTTTGTTTTTAGCAATAAGGACTTTCCTAGGAACTAAGAAGCCATCGATGGATTCTGAAGAGAGGAAGAGGGCCTAGAGGACAAGAAGGAAGAACGCTAACATCACAGACTGAGTGCTGGATGCTCTCTGTCACCCACCACTCCTTGGCCTCCCCATCACAGCCTCCCCTCTGCTTGCTGTTACTCCTCCACTCGCTTCAAGTCTATGGTCAAAAATCCTTAACCAGAGGCACCTCCTCTCCCCCAAGCTGGCCTTCTTGCCCCCCTAATTCTCTTTATCGGTTCTCTGTGTCATTAGTCAGAAGCTAGTGCATTTGTGTATTCACTCTTGTCCCTGCTCCCAAACAGCACTACCTCGCATAAGCTATTTTATAAGCAGAGATTTGGCCACTGCTTGCTGGTGTTTGGAATTTTTTTCTGAGTCACTAGGCTGGAGTGTTGCATAAAGTTTGTTACATGAACTAAGATCATTAAGAAAGATGCATCATTATAACTTCCAGAAATCAGCTAATTTACAAAAAAGGAAAAAGAAACTTTCGATATTCTGGCTCTCTCGAGTAGACTATGATGGAGCCTGTGTCCAAACCTGAATCCCTGTAACAGCAAAGACCAGGCTCGCCCAGCCCGTCACTCTGAACAGTTAATCACAGGTTTGCTTCTTCGGTTCCTTGGTGGCTTTCCATTCCTTCCTGGAAGGTACTAGTTACATTGCCTAAGATAACATTAATTGTTCCAGCTGATAAGCCTTCATATCTGAGTCGGTTAAGCCAGTAAGAATATACTGTTGGTGTCTGGAGGAAGAAAAAGATGGTGACCCGGGGAGCCAGCCTCCTTTTGACTTGAGGACTAGCTGTTGTCAGCATCTGAATCTCCTGGCTGTCCTGGAAATCGCTGCCTGCTGTTTCAGCCCTGCCTGAAGAGAGGGGTCTGAGATGGGAAAATAAAGGGGGTGACACTTCTGCTCACTGTGCAAAGGCTAGCCCTCGGTCACATGACCACACCCACTCTCAGAGAGTCCAGGAGATCTCGTGTGACCCTGATCCCAGTAAGAAAAAGAAAGAGGGGTGTGTGGCTGACTAGCAGCCTTCAGGGGAATCAAGGGTCACCTCTGATGGTGCAGTACCCCAACTGCTGAGTGAAAAGACACCTGACAAAGTGACTAACTACCTACCTAGACCTCGAAGTCTTGGGTTCAAACCCCAGGGACCACCTGTTAGCTGCTTGAGCACTGGTAATATCTGCTTCGTGAGGTGGTAGTGGGGAATGTGCCCGAAGCACAGCTATTGTTAAGGAAGTAGTATTTGAAAGAGAGGATACCGGTCCCCTCCCCATCCCCAGTGTTATTACATCCCAGCTGGGCAGTCACCTGGAGAGCCACTGGGGGTCTCAAAGCTCAAATGAGACAAACTGTTCCCATTTGAGCTGTGACTCCTTTGTTGCCTCCTATCGACGGGCTCCAACAAATCCCAAAGTGCCAAGTTGGCATACGCAAGTTTGAAATGCCTTTTCCACTGACAGAGGAGATCCGCCATTGACTGGATACATTCTGCTTCTCCCGCGTGTGCCAGAGTGCCGAGCAAAGGGGCTGCCAGCGAGGAGGTCTCCAGCATGGAGACAGGTTTGTGAGGCGTGTGGCAGGGGAAAGCTGGGAAAGGAAGGGGGCAGTTCTCTGCTCTCTGTCCCTTTCTATAAATCCAGCCGGGGAAGAGCTGCTCTCAGCCTCTCACAGAAGCATCTGTAAAAGGTCAGAGAAACGTGTGTTTGAAGAGAAGACTTGATGGGGGAGGGGGTGGTGGGGGCAAAGGTGAAGGAACTGCTGAAGTGAGCAGCACACACAAGATTAGACTGGGAAGTCGTGGGGTTGACTGACTGTGAACTGGAGGGGCCCTGATAGAAGGAACAGAAGCCTTAGAAGCTAGAGAAGCCACTGCTGCTTCTGAGCCTGTGCTGGGGCCTGAAGAGTCAGGTCACCCCATACTGACACAGACATCCGCCCTACACCTCACCTTCTTCTGGGGTTTGGACCAGGGAAGATCTGAATTTTGGAGTGGGCCATCTCTGATTTCAAATCCTTTGCTGGCCTCCACTTCCTTATGTGTTAGCTGAAAAGCTTCTTCAAGGAATTGCCACAAAGATCGAGTGTCGGAAAGGTTGGCTCAAGGCGGATGCCAAGTGAATGCTAGCAGCTTCCTAACTGCCCCACACTGTCCCTGCTCTCGCTTGCCATCTCTATTTCTGAAGGCCCCATGTCACTGGCTTTAAAACATCCTTACAGTGTGTCTGAGATACTCACTGTAGTGGGAATGTCGTATGATGCTCTGGAGAGCACGGGAAGATGCAAGCCAGATGTCTCTGGAACACTGAAAGCAGAGGTCCAACAGAATCCCCGTTACTGGGTTCTGAAGAGTCACATGAGTCCTCTTAAGGGAATAATAGTGTGATGGTTTGAATAAAAATGGCCCCAATACCCCAATAAGCTCATAGAGAGTGGCACTCTTAGGAGATGTGGCCTTAGAGTGGGTGTGGCTTTGTTGGAGGAAATAAGTCACTAGGGAGTGGGCTTTGAGATCTTAAACCCTCAAGTCAGGTCTAGTGTAACATTCACTTCCTGCTGCCTGCCAATCAGAATGTAAAGCTCTCAGCAGCGTGTCTACCTGCACACTGCCATGCTTCCGGTCACAATGAGAATAGACTAAACCTCTGAAACTGTAAGCCAGCCTCTATTAAATGTTTTCCTTTATAAGAGTTGCCATGGTCGCCGGGCGGTGGTGGTGCACGCCTTTAATCCCAGCACTGGGGAGGCAGAGGCAGGCGGATCTCTGTGAGTTCGAGACCAGCCTGGTCTACAAGAGCTAGTTCCAGGACAGGCTCCAAAATCACAGAGAAACCCTGTCTCGAAAAACCAAAAAAAAAAAAAAAAAAAAAAGAGTTGCCATAGAAATAGAAACCCTAAGAGGAGCTGGAACCAAGGACTGGGATATTGCTGCGGTGGGCCTGACTGTGGCTTTTCTGAAGGAATGTGGACTTCAGAACTTTGGATTAGAAGTTGAATGCTTTAAGTGGCATTTAATGGGCCATACTCGTGGGAGCATGGAAGACAGTGGTGCTGAGGATGATTTGAACTGTGGGGGCCCAGCTAGAGAGGTTTCAGAGGAGAAAAAAATTAGTATGTGTCCTAGAGATTGTTCTTGTGATAGTTTGGTGAAGAATGTGGCTGTTTTCTGTCCTTGTCCGAAAGATCTGCCCAAGGCTAACTTGAAGAGTTTTGGATTAGCTGAATTGACAGAGGAGATTTCAAAACAGCCTAGTATTGACTCTGTCATGTGGTTACTACTGTTCACTCTTACAAAGATCTACAATGAAAAAAAGCAAGATGAGCAAGGAAAATGCCTGAAATGTACAATTCAAGGAGAAAAGGGCCATCAGGAATTGGGATGGAGCTAAACCCTATGTTCAAGGAGGTAAACAGATTAAAGAAAAGTCTGATGTTAATGGGAATAAAGGAGCTGCGACCTCAGGGAAAGATCCCATCCAGCTAAGCTCCCAACTTGTGGAAAGGAATTCAAGAAACTATGGTGGTACACTCGGGAAGCAGAGCCAGGCAGACCTCTAAGTTCAATGCCAACCTGGTCTGTAGATCAACTTTCAGGACACCCAAGTTTAAGCGGTGAAGAAAATCATAGAACACAGAAAGCCGAAGAAGATGTAATTGAACAAGAGGTCCATGTTCCAGGCCCAGCAAGCAGAACATGGCAGCTTTGGCCACGTGGCTCTGGCTTTAGAGTCAAGGATAGAAAGAAGGGCATTATGGAATTTGTCTCCATGATTAAGGAAAGCTGCTGAGGCCAGACTTATGTCAGGGGTGCCCCTGAATGGAGGGCTAGAGAGGCCATTGCATGAAGCTATGAAGGTGAAGCCTGAATTGCCTTAGAGACCCCAAGAACTGTGGGAGACCTGCTGAGGAGAGATGCGAACAGGGAACGGAACCAGCCCAAGAGAGAGAAGTGTGCTGCAGTCCACAAAGCTGAAAGGGGTTGGAGCTCTGAAGAGCGCATTGACATCAGACATGGGGATGCAGAGTCTGGAGTTTCCCCACTGGTTTTCAATCTTGCTTTGGTCTAGTATTTCCTCACTATGCTCCTTTTCCTCCTTTTTTGAAAGGTAATGTGTATCTTGTGCCATTATATACTGGAAATAAGTGATCTGCTTTTTTATTTTGATTTTATAGTAGAGGACAGTAAAAGATTGCTTGAGTCTAGCAGAGATTTTGAACTTTTAAACAGGTTTGAGACTATGATAGACTGTGGGGACTTTTTAAGTTGGACTAAATGCATTTTGCATTATGATAAGGCTACAAGCCTATAGGGCCGCAGGAGTAGAATGTGGGGGTTTGAATACAAATGACCCCAATAGGCACATAGGGAATGGCACTATTAGGAGGTGTGGTTTTGTCAGAGTAGGTGTGGCTTTGTTGGAGTAAGTCACTAGGTGGCAGGCTTTGAGGTCTCAGATGCTCAACCCAGGTCTAACATGGCATTCACTTTTTGCTGTCTGCTGTTCTGGATGTAGAACTCTCAGCTCCTTCTCCAACACCATGTCTGCCTGCATGCCGCCATGCTTCCCACCACGATGATAATGGACTGAACCCCCAAAACTGCAAACCAGCCCCAAATAAAGGTTTTCCTTGGTAGAGTTGCTATGGTCATGGTGTCTCTTCACAGCAATAGAAACCCTATGTAAGACAGAAAAAAATCAGAAATTCTAATCTTAGTCAATCTAAAGCCATTAGCGCAGGAAGGGAATGGGGATTCTGAGCCATAACCACTCAGATCCTCCTGTTTTCCAACTGTGTTGACAAAACCCTGAGCATTGGAGGGAGAATTTAAATAAAAGTGACAAGCACTGAGTCCAGGTCAGGATGTGGAAATTCACACGGATTGCAGCTCCCACCTGCACAAGAAGAGGCCAGCAAAAGTAGAGAATTGGAAAGGACACATAGGAGCAGAAAAACCATCAATGGTCACTTCCCAACAAGAAGAACCATGGTAGGGCTGGAGAAATGGCTCAGTGGTTAAGAAAACCGACTGCTCTTCCAGAGGACCTGAGTTAAATTCCCAGCACCCACATGGCAGCTTACAACTGTCTGTAATTCCTGTTCCAGGGGATCCAACACCTCACACAGACTTACATGCAGACAAAAACACCAATATACATAAAATACAAATAAATAAATAAATTATATATATATATATGTATAAAAAAAAAGAAGAGCCATGGTCTTCTCACAGGCAAAGGAGCAGAAAAAGGTAACTGGTAGATGGGGTAAAGTAGAACTCCACCAAACATTTAACAGATTTACAGCAGTGAGCATGTTAGCCTCATATCTGGGGCACAGCAGAGCCCAGGGCAGGACCACACCAACCTCCCCACTGTTTTCATCTAGTGCACAGAGATGCTGTGCCAACGGCCAGCATAGGCTAGGAGACCGAGACGGATCACCCTGGGGTAGACAGTGCCTTCTCCAAGCGGAAGACTGAGCTAGAGGTGGGACAGGAAGTCCGAGAGAAATCCCTCCCAGGTACCTTCAGCTTCCACCAGATACACAGCATCTGCCGTCCGTCCTCTGAATGATGAGAGAGAGGACTCTCAGGATACAAGAATCTAGGGCAAACTGAAAAACAAAGAGGATACCTTAAAACAGAGAGGGGCAGCCAGCCATGTGGTCAACCACTACGGCGTGCTTTTCTAGACTCTTTCCATTGTTCAGAGGGGAAAGGGAAAGCCCTAATGTTTCCTCAAATTGTGTGAAGTGGGAGGAAAGTGAATCTAAGAAAGAAAAGAGGAGGTTAGCAGGGCAGATATATTTTCTTATTTTTTAAAAGAGACTCAGTGAACTCACATACATAAATACAAGGGAAAATATCTATCTATCTATCTGTCTGTCTGTCTGTCTACCTATCTATTTTTCTCTTTCTCTTCCTCTTTCTCTCTCTCTTTCTCTTCCTCTCCTCTTCTCTCTCTCTCTCCACACACACACACACACACCTGTATGTAATTTTTAACATCTGGAAAGTTCCTGCTGAAAGTAAAAATGACTACACACTATAGGTTTGTGGCATAAGCAGAACATAGATGGAAACAAAAGCACAAGAACCAAGAGTCAGGAAAGCATCTGCATTGCTCAGAGAACTGAGAGTATGCTCAGAAATAGACCACATTACTTGGTTTAATTTCTAAAGAATAAATACTATAAAATAACACAACTGCAGAGGCAGGCAATGGAACAGACAAAAAAAATACTGGAAAGATGCTTATTTACCTTAAAATAAGGTATTAGAAAAAGGAAGCAAGAACAAAGGACAACCATGACAAACACTGAAACGGTAAACCTAACTGAAACCACATCTGTACACATACACACCCCCACACACATGCATGCACACATCACATCATACACACATCACATTAAACACATACCACATCATACACACACACACACACACATGCATGCACACATCACATCATACACACATCACATTAAACACATACCACATCATACACACACACACACACCACACATCACATCACATCATACACACATGCACACACACACACCATACATCACATCATACCCACACACCAAGCATCACATCATACACATACACCACATATCACATCACATACATACATACTACATATCACATCACACACATCCATGCATATATCACATCATACACATGCACACACCAAATATCACATCATACATACATGCGCACACACCATATATTACATCATGCACACACATACTATATATCACATCACATACATCCTTGCATATATCATATCATACACATATCACATCACACAATACATGCACATATCACATCATACATGTAGACACATCACATATCAGCTCACAACGTATGCATGCACATGCCATTTCATACACACACACCACATATCATATCACACAATTACCCATACATATACACATCACATCACACACACACATATATTTTAAAAAGAAAATGTAATTGCCATTTACAAAAAGCACTAAATGTTTACACGTCTACTGTAAAAGTCCTGCCCTGGAGATATATAAACAATGTCTACTGCCTTTTTGGACAATCCCAAGGACAAATCAGAGTAGAGTTAATTAGAATCCACCCTGGTGAACCAAGGGTCATGTTAGCCTTACTTAAAGAACATGGGCAAGCGGCTGCAGGAAGGAATGAGGGACCCTGAATCAGCTGCTCTAGGTCTGTACCCAGCTCCCCCATTGCCACAGAGGACTCCCCTTTCAGTCATTCTTCACCACCCTATATACTCCAGCACCTCTGGAGACCCCAAGACTGTGTGCAATTAGAGCAGAATTGCATACAAATAGCTGGGAGGAACAGCTGGACTTCCAAGTGAACTTTCCACTCCTTCCTTCTCCGAGGAAATGCTAACAGTCAATAGGTCCACTCTTAAATGGGCTCTTGCTACAAGACATAGCTCAGCTGATAAAGATGGAAGCTATTTTGTTTACAGAGTACAGTGTTCTACAACAAGACCTATTTACAAATAGAATACAAATAAGTTACAGAAAGAAATAAGAGATAATCATGTTAAGAGATATACAATATTCATGAATTAATAAACAAAATGTTTTTAAATGATCCTCTTTCTAAATGGACCTATATATTCGATGCCATTCCAACCAAAATTACAGTGGGGCTTTTTGAAAAAATAATGTGTAATCTATATCTGAAATTTTATGGGCACAGACTATCAAAAAGTGACAAAGTGGGAGGACTCATGCTACATGATGTCAAACCTTACCAGATATTTGTAGTGTGACATTGGCGTAAAAGCATATGAGACATGAGAGACAAGTCAACAGAACCAGACTGAGAATCTATAATTCAACCTACATACATGTGGTTGTTGAATAAGAATGGCCCCAAAGGCTCATGTATTTATTTGAATGCTTAGTCATCAGAGGATGGCACTTCTTGAGAAGGATTAGGAGACTTTGCTGAAGTAGGTGTGCCCTTGTTGGAGGAAGTCTGTCACTGTGCAGTGAGCTTTGGGATTTCAAAAGCCCAAGCCAGGCCCAGTGTCTCCCTCCTCCTCTGCCTATGGATCAGGATGTAGTACCCAACTACTTCCCCAGCACCATATGTACCACCATGCTCCCTGTCATGAGGATATCATACTAAGCCTCTGAAAGTGTAAACAAGCCCCTGATTAAAAGCTTTCTTTAATAACAGTTGCCTTGGTCATGGTGTCTCTTCACAGCAATAGAACAGTGACTAAGACAGAAGCTGGTATTTCTGTTACAGGCCTGGCCATGCTGCTGTTGGCAGAAGATGTACTCCGGGACTTTGCATTAGAAAAGCAGTTGAATTAGGCAGACGCAATGGAGCCAGCCACCAGGTCAGACATGCTGAATCTTTCCCCGGTAAGCCACCACTTTGTGGTGCTACACAGATTATTAGAAATGGGTTAAGCAAGATGTGAGAATTAGTCAATAAGAGGCTGAAACTAATGGGCCAGGCAGTGTTTAAAAGCATACAATTTGTGTGTTGTTATTTCGAGGTGTAAAGCTAACCAATTGGGAGCTGGGTAGGATGAAAAGCAGGCCTGCTCATCTCATTACTACAGTTGAACATTTTAAGCAAAGCTTAATGGTACATACTAGAAGGAGCATGGAAGGCAGTAGTACTGAGAGTGATGTAGATTATGATGGCCCTGCTCAAGAAGTTTCAGAGAGGAAGAGTACTAGTAAATGGCCCAGAGAAAGTTCCTATGATATTTTGGCAAAGATTCTAGATGCTTCCTCTGCCGTTCTTCAAGAAAAAAAATCTGCCTGAAGCTAAATTGAAGAGTTTTGGATTAATGTTGTTGGTAGAGGTGATTTCAAGACAGCCTAGTATTGACTATGTCATGTGGTTATTAGTGGCCAGTCTTATGCAAATCTATAATGAAAAAGGAGCAAGCTAAGCAAGGGAAAATGAAAAATGTACAGTTAGAGGAGAAAAGGAGTACCAGGAAGTGTAATGGAGCCTAGTCTTGTGCTCAGGGGAATAAAATGCCTGATGCTAAGTGGAATAAGGGAAATGGTGAACTCAGTGCAAGACTCCATCCAGCTAAGCTTCCAACTTGAGAAAAAAAAGGATTAAAGAAAGGCTTAAGCAGTAAAGGAAACCATCAACAACATAAAGATTATGCAAATGCAATTGAAAGAGGGGGCATGTGCCAATCACAGCAAGTAACAGAACTTGGCAGCCCCAGCCATGTGGGTCTGGCTTTAGAGCAAGAATACAAAGCAGGGGTTGTGTAATCAACTAAGCTAAGGAAAGCTGCTGAAACCAGGTGTGTGTCAGGGTTGTCCCTTCATGTAGTACCGAAGGGGCCATAAAGTAAAGCTGTGTAGCTTGTGAAACCTCGATTACTTTGGAAACCCTGGGATATTGAATATGCCAAAGTCTTGGGACACCCACTGAGGAAAGTTACAGACTGGATATGGAATCAGCCCCAAGATAGAAGTGTGTTGCAGTCAACAGAGATGAAAGTAATGGGAGAAGTGAAGGATGCATTGACATCATATATGGGAATGCTAAATTTGGATTTTGTCCTGATGGTGTTCAGTCTTGCTTTGATACAGTATTTCCTCACTATGCTCCCTCTTATCCCTTTTGGAATGGTAACATATATTCTGTGTCATAGTATGTTTGAAATAAATGGTCTGCTTTTTAAAATTTTGATTTTACTGGGGGTTATAGTTAAGAGATGGCCATGAGTCTCAGAAGAGACTTTGAACTTTGGACTTTGAAACAGTGTTGAGACTGTAATAGACTATAAAAACTTTTGAAGTTGTACTGAATTGCTTATGATATGACTATAAGCTTATGGAAACCAGGAGTGGAATGTGGTAATTTGGATAAAAATGGCCCCCATAGGCTCACAGGTTTAGTCATCAGAAAGTGACACTACTTGAGAAGGAATAGAAAGAGGCGTGGCCTTGTTCAAGTGGGTGTGGCCTTGTTCAAGTGGGTGTGGCCTTGTTCAAGTGGGTGTGGCCTTGTTCAAGTAGGTGTGGCCTTGTTCAAGTGGGTGTGGCCTTGTTCAAGTAGGTGTGGCCTTGTTGGAGGAAGTCTGTCATTGGGAGTGAGTTTTGAGATTTAAGAAGCCCAAGCCAGACCCAGTGTCTCCTTCTTCCTCTGCCTGTGGACTAGGATGCAGCTTCCAGCTGCTTCTCTGGCACCATGTGATTGTTCCTTGCCATGATGATAATGGGCTCTGAAACTATAAGCAAGCCTCTAGTTAAATGTTTTCTCGTGTAAGAATTGCCTTGGTCATGGTGTCTCTTCACAGCAATAGGACAGTAACCAAGACAACACATGTGACCAATTGATTCAAGCTTCATAAATAGGGAAGTTGCTCTAACAATGGTGCTGGACCAGAGTAATAAGAACAATATTTCAATAACCTCAATTCCACTTCTCATACAGCAATTAATTTAACAGAAGTGGATCATACACTGATCATAAAAACTAGAATCAGCTAACTTTGAAAAGATAACATTGAATTTTAATATGGATAAAGATCTTTTAGGTGGGATACAAAAATCAATAACCAATAAAAAATAAATTGGTGTCATACAGCTCACCCAGGGAAAATTCTGTTTTGTAAAGTGAGCCAGCAGTTCATGTGCTATGCCGAAACTTGGCTAACCCCCTGCTGTGAAATACCAGCCCACCACCCATTCTCAAGAGCCAAGGCAAGCTTGCAACTTCTCCACACAATGAAGGATATGTGCTACTATGTGACTGGGGCAGCAAAGCCAGAGCAGGGACACAGGTGTCACCTGACTCCCTCTGTCCCTTTCTGGGGATGTACTCACTTTCTGAACCCAGCCTCATGAAGAGGCCATGGTGGGAATTCCTATAAATTGATCCTGCTGTAGTCTAAGCTGATAATATCTATTGCTGGACATGTAAGTGTCAAGCTTTCTGACAACTTCAGTTCCTAACCTTTGGTGACACCAAAGAGGGCAGAGATAAGCCATAAGCTCTCCATACTGAGGCTCACAAGCCAAAGAAATGTTACTACTCTAAGCCACAAGAAGGGGAAAAAAGTTTGTTCTAAAAGCACATTAATTAGAGTATTATCAAAATAAAAAATAGTTTCAGGCACCCAAAAATACTATTAGAGAATTAAATTGGCAACCCACAGACTGTGAAAAGTATTTTCAGTGTATATCTCTAAGATTATACATGCATCCAGTTTAGATATCAAGTGCCTACTGATTAAGAGTTTGAAAACCCACAACTCTATTTTTAAAGTAGGGGAAAGGTATTAAAGGACACCTCCAAAATACTACATATCAAGGACTAGTTAAATATGAAAATGAACAGCATCACAGAAATGCAAATGAAAGCCATGACGTCATACCCAGCAGCAAGACTAAGTGAAAACAGTGACAATGTGAAGTGTTGAAAACAATGAGGAGTATGTGAAACTCACATGGCACATGGTGTGAGTACAAAAGAGTCAGCTGCTTGTACTCAGCTATTTCTAAGTAGATAGGCATGACCCAGAAATTTGCTGGTGGGCATTTACACAACAAAAATAAAAGCAGAATCCACCAAAAGAGTTATATGAAAATATTGATAATGACTCTAGTCACAATAGCTAAAGACCAGAAAGCACACAAATATAACTATAAACATAAATATCTATATAAATATAGCTACCCAAATAGCCAAATATAAGACAATGGGAAATAAATTCATGACATACCATTATAGCAGGAAAAAAATCAAAAAGAAAATAATTATTGATACATGCAACAACCTGAGCAACTCACAGAAACATTCTTTTGAGTACAAGAAGTTGAACATAAAAGAGACATAATATGACTAAATTTAGATAAAATCGAAGAAATCTAAAATGATAAAATATAACAAATCATTGTAGAGTGGGAGGGAAGGAACCTAAAGGGATGCAAAAGGGATCTCTGAGATGTTCTGTACGTGCTTTGATCACGCAAGCAAGGATGGTTGCCAAAACTAGTGAACTGAACACTGATAGCCTATGTATGTTACTGAATAGAAAATAAATGCAAAAAGTAGAAGAATCTGAGCCAGGTGCTCTAGTAGCCCTTGTTGGCTTCTTTTCCTTTTTCTGTGACACAAATACCCTGAGAAAAGCAACTTAAGACAGAAAGGGTTTGCAAGCAGAAGTTCATGTCCCACCTGGTCCTGTAGCCGTTCAGTCCCAAAGAAACACACAGAAGGCTTATATTAATTACAAACTGTTTGGCCTATTAGTTCAGGCTTACTATTAACTAGTTCTTACCACTTAAATTAACCCATAATCCTCATCTATGTTTAGTCATGTGGCTTGGTACTTCTTATCAGTGTGGTATTCTCATCTTGCTTCCTCTGTGTCTGGCTGGTGACTGCATCTCTGCCTTTCCTCTTGCCAGAATTTTCCTAGTCTGGTTGCCCTGCCTATACTTCCTGCCTAACTACTGGCCAATCAGAGTTTTATTAAACCAATATTAGCAACAAATCTTTACAGAGTACAAAAGCATTATCCCACAGCAACAGTTTTTTCCTGGTTCATAGTCCATGGCACAGGCCCTCATAGCAGGGATGCACAGTGGCAGGGGTGTAGGTAGAGGCTGCTTGTTCGACCTGGCCACCCAGAACCAAAATAACCAGACAGAAACTGTATTCATTAAGTCACTGCTTGGCCCATTAGCTCTAGCTTTTTTATTGACTAACTCTGACATATTAATTTAACCCATTTTTATTAATCTATGTATTGCCATGTGGCTGTGGGCTTACCAGCTAAAGTTCTGTCTGTCTCTGGTGGGGCTATATGGCTTCTCTCTGACTCTGCCCTCCTTCTCCCAGCATTCAGTTTAGTTTTCCCTGCCTATCTAAGTTCTGCCCTGCCATAGGTCCAAAGCAGTCCTTGATTAACCAATGGTATTCGCAGCATACAGAGGAGAATCCCACATCCCAGGTAGAAACTGGTCACATGGTAGCTTCTGTCAAGAAACAGAGTGTCAATGTTCCCTTCGTTTTTTTCCTTTTCTATTTTTTTAAGTGTTTCTCTATATGTAACCCTGATTGTCCTCAAACTCACAGAGATCTGCCTGCCCTCATCTCTTGAGGGTTAGGACTAAAGGCATGTGCCACGACACCCAACTTTTTTTTCCATTTTATACAGTCCAGGATCAGCCCAGGGAATAATCCCTCCCACAGTTAAGATGAGTTTTCCCACATCAATTAACGTAATCAAGAGATCATCCACAGGCTTGCCCAGAAGCCAGTCTCCCAGGTGGTTCCAGAGGCCAGTCTCCCAGGTGAGTCTAGATTTCATCAATCTGACAGTTTGCACAAACCATTGCAAGGATCCACCCTAGACAATGTGTCCAACAATGAGGACTAATCTCCCAGTCTCACCTGCAGGCTATCCCACAGAGCAGCACAGAGCAGAAAACAGGACCAGCTCTGTGCAGTCACTGGGGCTGAAGAGAGGCGCAGACTTATCCATACACAAAAGTTCTCAGATCCCACTCATGCTGATAAAAGCAGGAATCAAAGGGAGCTTGGGCAAGAGTTGGGGGATTAGGAATGGCAATGTGAGACCTTTTCATGTTATTCCTGCATAGGCTGCTGGGTCAAGTGATAGGAGAAGCCTACAAACTGTTAGAAGATGACCCCAGTGAGATGATGCACTTACTGCATGTGCTCTCAAGTCACCAACTCATCTGTCACCTTTCCCACTCTAAAATCCATGCCCACCGTGTCCTACCTCTACACACATTGCCACTTTCAAACTGTATGTCTTCCATAATGCTATGGGCACTGGTTATTAAAATGAAAGCCTATAGCACGAGCAATAAAAACTCAGAGACAGAAATTGGGGTTCAACCTGAAAACCTGAAAAGCAAAGCAGCCAAGCCACTAGAGAAATCTTACCTCTACCAAGGCTGGACAACCATAAACGAAGCAGACTAAACCTCTCTCTCCTCCCATTTTCTATTTATTCCTTCTAGTGCTGGGATTAAAGGTGAGGCACCACCACCTGGATTTGTTTCTGTTTTGATCTTGTGTAGTCCAAGGTGGCCTTGAACTCACAGAGATTCAGCTACCACTCTCTCCTAAATCCTGGGATTAAAGGTGTGTGCCACCATTACCTGACCTCTAGTGGCTTTAGCTTTGCCTCTGGTCTTCAGGCAAGATTTATTTATTAAAATACAAGTAATATACCACTACAAAAGCCCTTTTCAAGGCATTGCCAAGCTCTTTAAAGATATATTCTAACAAATCTACAGGCTAAAACTAGAATGCTGTACTGTAGAGATGACTCAGGAGCTAAGAGCATTTGCTGCTCTTTCTAAAGACTGGGTTTTTTTTTTCTCTTTCTGCTCCTAGCACCCACATGGTAGCTCACAACCATTTGTAACCCCGGTTTGTGGGAATACATCTCCCTCTCCTGACCTCCACAGGTACTAGGCAAGCAAGCGGGACACACATACATGCAGTCCAAACACTCATCCATACATATAAAAAAAAAAAACCTTAAGAGTAGCACGAATATCTGTTTATTTAGTGTGGGAGAGAGCACTCACATGCTGCGACACATATATGAAGTCAGAAAACAGCTTTTGAAGTAGGTTCTTGCCATTTGATTGGACGTGGTCTCTCTTCTCTGGTAGTTGCCCTCCAGGTTTCTGAAGTCTCACCTCCCCACCTAGAAGTGGGTTGTCCACTGGGATTGGGGATAGCACACCTGGCTTTTCACACGGGCCCAATGAGTGAGCTTGGGTCATCTGGTTTATGTAAACAACACTTTTACCCACTGAGCTCTGATCCTGGCCTCAGAATGAGTATTTTTATAAATAGTTTTAAAGGGACTCCTTATACTTGGAAAAACATGTGGTAGCAGACCTGAAGTCACATTCTGATGCTATAACTACAGTTGAAGTGACTTTGGGAGAATTCCTGGATCTCTCTGGCCATCCATTTCTCGTCTGAAGAAACTTAGATAATGATGGTGTCCCTCACAGGCCAGTTGAGGACTGTAAAGATCATATCCATGAATAACACAGTACAGGCCAGATAGCATGCAATAAATATTAGATGTATTTGACAGAAACTGTGAGCGACACCACTAGAAAAAGGCCAGGGCTTAAAACAAAAAAACCAAATTCTGTCTCCATGCCGGTTCTCACACAATTAGTGTGTCCTGTTTCTTTAGCTGCCCAGTGAGAAGGCTGGCCTTAGCAACTCAGTACTCCACCTCCCAAACTGGGCACCTTCTTCTTCCACCTAACAGGATATGTCCCCGGAGCAGAAAGTTTGTCCCACCAGCCTTGCATTCCAAATGACAGTGAAACAGCAAAAAACAGCCCAGCCCAGGAGACCACAGCTGCCAGCTCATGCCAGTAGCACAGAGACTGGAGAAACCTCTAGGGAAACATCTGCAGGCTGATTGGACTACTGAGCTGAAGATATGGGAAGGTCTCTGAACCCGACCCCCTGCTCCACACAACCTTACCCATTGTAGGCTAAACAGAGAAGGCAGAACCATCTTCCTAGCGCAGTGTACACACAGCCCCGTATTCAAAGTCCTTCCTAGTACCAACATTGGCCTCACTGTCTTCCCTCCGCCAGGGATGCCTTTCAGGTTCTTCTGAACCCTATAGGTCCAGCCCATTTCCTACGGTTTCCAGGAAGCCACCCTAAGGGGGCTCATAGGGGAAGTAGGGTGTTCATGCATTCAATTACCTTAAGACAACTACCTTCCTCTCTCAAGTGCACACCCATGATTCTTCATTAGTCTCTGTTTTCTACTGCATTACAAAAGAATCCCAGACTAACACCTCACATAGATTTCTGCACTACAACTCCACCATGCTACCCTGATCTCCAACCAACCCAGGGCATCCCCCACACCCATGTCACGCCAGTCCCCTCTGCCTGTTAGCTCTGTCTTCCAGAACTCAAAATGTAACCCATCCAATGGGGTTACTTCAAATGCTGCCTCAGCACCGCCACTCACCTAACTCCCAGCTCCTGTTTGGTTTTGGAACCCTTAGAACCCTCTTAGCGCTGAGTCAGACACACTCTGTGGCCATAGGCTGTTGAAGTCAGAACTGCTCATAGACTAGCAGTGTCTATGCATATTGTGTTCTTGGGATACCAAGTGAGGCATTGGAATGCGGTGGCCTCAGCTGGCAAAAAGACTTGCCATCATTGAGGACGAAGTCATACGGAATGAGCCACAGCCCTCAAGGAGCCTGGAAGGCTGGAGAAGTTTCTCTTGAGCTCTGTATGTCCTGTATCCCTTTGGTCACCCACTCCATTTAGCATTTAGTGGAGCACGATTAATAAAAACCCAGTGACAGAAACTGGGGTTCAACCTGAAGGTCAGAAAAGCAAAACAGCCAGCCACTGGCTCTTACCTCGACCTCAGTACAAAGTGGCGATCCTGCCTCCAGGAATCTCAGAAGGAGACTGTGTCTGAGAGCTGTCTCCTCCCGTTTTATATTCCTCTCTAGGGCTAGGGTTAAAGGAGTGCACCACTGGGATTAAAAGCATGCACTGCCCAGTTTCTATGGCAAACTAGTGTGGCTACTGGGATTAAAGGTGTGTGTCACCACTGCCTGGTCTGTAAGGCTGACTAGTGGGGCTGTTTTACTCTCTGATCTTCAGGCAAGCTTTATTTACTAAAATACAAATGAAATATCATTACAATTTAATGATCTGGCTTTTTTTTAATTTGCAAAGACAAAGACATTCAGGTCACGTCATTCAAAATAATATTGCCATTGAAGAATACGAAGGACAAAGCCACACCACACCTAGTCCCCTAGCTATTAACACTATGTAGCCTTCTAAGTTTTCATTATGAAAATATGAATTTTGTCCTCACACTTCACTACCTAGTAGTACTTTGAGTTGTTTTGCCTGTCGACTTGGGAGAAAATTTGCCTGGCCTATGGCAGTGAAATTGCTGAGAGAATGGACTTTGGAGCTCCTTTTATTCCCTAATATGCCTGGTTTAAAAAAATCCTTAAGTCCATGTTTCCTGCTTGGCTGCCCCTTCACGGCTTTCTCTGATGTGCCCGTTTGAAGAGAGGCCCAACACTCTCACTTCCTCACACACACTTTGAAAGAAAACCCTGAGTCTCCAGGGCACCCTGCAAGTTGCCACTTGTGGTATGCCACGTGCCTCCTTCTCGGCATCTCCATCTGCTTAAAGAGACGTCAAGAGACTTGGGGTCAGCTGCAGCTGTGTCCCTAACTGTCCATGCAACCCTAGCCAAGTCTTCTGCCAGCTCTGTGCCTAGTTCCCTCATCTATAAAATGAGGGCACGGACCAGTCGACTTACAAGAACGGGCACCCTGTTCTCTCTGGTGCTCTTGCCTCTACTGGTGGGTGTGAGGCTTTGTAAGCATGAAGGAGTCCAAGGAGGCACCTAGGCACTCTCTTGAGACTGTGTTTGCTAGCCTGCTGAGCCAGGTTAAGAATACACAACCTTACTGCAGTCCCAGGCTGAGTACATCACAGATCTAGGCAAGAGGTGATCTTCCTGGGCCTGCCCACAGGTGGGGTGCTCCATGTCTCTCAAGAGGTCCACAGATACATGAGGGGAGGACAGACTGTACCTCTCTTCCAGTTTCAGGACCAGCCACCAGTCCCACACCCTTAGAGAGGGTGGCACCTGCACGGGGAACTGTGTGGCACCTGGCAGTCTTATCTGGGGAATTCCTGCCCTGCCAATTCCTCCCTACCCCTCTGCCTCCAGCATGCCTCCACCCGTGTGAGGGGCAGGGTGGCTCTGACCTAAAGGGACATCTTCACCACGTGCTCTACCTCCTGCCTGAAGATCCAGAAACTGAGTCCAGAAAGGGGAAGTCACTCATGTTGGGCACACAGCTACCTGGAGGGCACTGTGCTTCTAGGACAGCCGGGCTGAAGAAAATCATCCCTGGCTCGATCCGCTCTTCAGAAGGCCTCATCCACACACCCACGATGAGACAGATGTCCTTCTGTGCAGTCCCACTCAGGGGACAGAGTGAGAATCCATCTCTGGGCTTACAGACAACCAGACACCTCCTCTGACCTGTTGTTCTGGCAGAACCCTTGGCTGAGAGGTCAGTTCTCTGTATTGGTGCTGAAGGCCAGCTAGCTGGCTACCCCAGAGTACCTAATGTTGGCACCAGGCTTCTATATACCACTGTAAGCAGAATAGGTAGTAGGGAGAGAGGAGTTCCAGCTTTGTCCTGAGTAGACCAACATCCAACCTGAAATAGACAATCAAACCTGGATTCAGACCAAAGCCTGCTGGTACCACCCACTCCCTGCGGGGTAGAGAGCATCAGGAATTATATTATTATATTATTGACTTCCACTGTGAGTGATATCCCAGTTCTGGTTGAAATTCCCTCTCTACTTTGAAACGCAGCTCAGGGCTGCCTCTTTCAAGATGTCTGCCCTGCCAAGTGCCCCCACTGAGGTGACCACGCTCCAAACAGCTTCGGAAGACACTAAAGAACAAGGTAATGGTACTTGGGTAAAGGTACTCCGGGCTGCTCATTGGAACGTGTTTGTGCCTAATTGCACAGAACCAAAGGCTGGTATCTTCAGGAGGACACGATGATCCCCTTCTCTCATTGCCCCACGGCCCCTGGCCTGAAGCATACATAAAAGGCCTGCAACAGCAACCAGCTGATTTGCTGCCTCAGTTCCTCCTGAGGAGGGTTTATCACACAGTCAGATGACCGTGGGTCCTGCTCCAGGGCCTAGACCAATCAGGAGGTAGAGGAATATATAAGGTAGCAGAACAGTTGACAGGCTTGAGCAACTGATCAGAGACTGGGGCCAGCCACATCTCGTCTGCCTCTTTACTGTCTCATAGTTCTGCACACCTAGGTCAGTAAGTCGGAACCATGACTATACACCTTCTATCCCCCTCTTCTTTGATACACACACACACACATGTACTCACACTCACACACACATACACACATTCATACACATATACACACATTCATACACACATATTCACACACATACACACACGCATACACATGCACACGCACACACACACACACACACACACACACACAGAATGTCTTTTCTTTTTCATCCTTTGCCACCTGAAGTCTCTTGCCACTCAGCTCCTCCTCTGAGGATGATTTAGGACATTTACAGACCTTAGAGACTTGAGTAAAATGTGTGTCCCATCAACACAATCACCTGCGAGCCATCTGTCCCCTAAGAATCTCGTAAGAGCCCCTCTCCCACCCCAGGCAGTTGGGGAAAGGTCAGAGCAAGTCAGTCCGGAAATATGGAAGCAGCAGCCACAGCAACCAAACCTCTACCACGGTATCCCCAGGTCTCACCGAAGCCCCTGCCGCCACTTACAAAGACCCTACCATTTTCAGTCCGTTCCGGTCAATAAGTGTCTGGGGAAAACCTTAACGCTTGGTTTCTTTTACTCCATGATTTGTGGCCAGGGGGCTCTGGATCCTTAAGTCCAAAATAGTGTTTCTGCTCATTAGGCAAGATGTCAGGCCCAGGCGGAGAGGCTTTCTGCAGCCCACCCCGAGAAGCCCCAGCCTCAGGCTGGGGAAACCTGCCTTGCCGGAGCTGAGGGTCTCACTGTGACAGTCACTCAGCTACGTTCCACATGTGTGCTATCGCTGAGCAGGAGTTAAGCTTGTAAATCCGTTATTTATGACGCGGGATTGCATGCATGCGCGGTGTGATGAGGGCACATTAACAGTGCTGTGAGAAACTTAGCATTGTAGATCCTTGCTCTGGGAGGCATGCGATCGACCCCTGCTGCGATACCTACCCGGCATTTCTTACAGTAAGTTCCGCACAAGTTCAAACTGGGTGCTTCTATTTAAACTTAGAACTTCCCCTGCCTGATCATACCACAGAGATTATAAATGGTTCAGTCATTTGCATCTGAGTTCTGGGCTCCTACCTTAGATAGGTAAACAGCCCTCACTTCCCTAGGGTAACACTGAACACATGGGCAAAAGCGTGTGTGTCTTTATGCGTTGGGGCGGGGAGGACAGCAGGAGCAGGAAGAGCTTCACTCAAGTGGCAGAGCCCCAGGCTGGACCATGGAGTCTCAGAACTCTGTCAGCAGGGCACCTTCTGGCTTCCTCTGAGCTGAGCCTTGCTCTTGAGCCCAGCCAAGCCGGCCAGCACCAGCCCTGGCCAAAGAGGAAGGCCTAGCAAAACGACTACTGATAAAAACACTAGTGTCAAAAGCCACCTCCATGCCATGAGCCTTGTCCTCTGTGATGGCCTGGATACGTAATCCACCATCGTTCAGTGTCGTAGACCACGCAGCCACTGGTTCAGACCTGCTGTGGGTTCCCCGTGAAGAGTCGCATCTCCACGCAGAGTAGAACACATTTCAAGTTTCCTACTTTATATTAAAAATATTGATTAATTGTATTTCTTTGGTTTCCTTTTATTTTTTTATTCTATCTTCTTTTACCTACTTTGTAGATCAACAAATGGAACCATGGCTCTACAAACCCCTGGCAGTAAGTGCTCTGTCACTGAGCTAAGTCCCAAGTTGGCCAGGCTTGGCCTTGAACTTACTCTGTTGATAGGGCAGACCTTGAACTTGCCATCCTCCTGCCTCAGCCCACAAAAATAACTCAACACATGTCAGGGTGCATTTTTTTCTCTTCCTCTGCCCTTCTGGCCACAGACAAACTAGCTATTTCTTAACATATATTTATCCCCATCAATCCACTGTCTCCATACATACACCCCTCCCCAAGCCTTGTTCTTGATCCCTTCCCAGGATGGCTTCCCAGAGTCCCTCCCAAGTCCTCCCATCCTTCTGTTCATTGCAGTCTCCCCAGTGATGTTCTCCTCTCTCTTCACCAAAGGGTTGCCAGCATGTGTGGTTTCTGAGCGACTCTGAACCACCGTGCTTGCCCATCTTTGCAGACCTCTAGGAGCGCACTTCTCCTAAGACAGGCAGCACCTACAAATTCCATAAATCCTTGCCCCCCCTTCAGAGAAAAAGTCTCTAATTGCAATCAAATTTTAAATGCACTTGGCCTCTCTTTTACAGCCTTCCGTGCAGCCATCTAGTGTACAGAAACAGCACTTGGCTTCCACCGTGTGTTGTCTGTTTAAATGAGATAGCTCATCTATGGGAAGGGCTAGAATGAGCCCTACACGTGATAAGCATGCTTTTGGAATCACGGAGAATTGCTGCTACTGCATTGCAGTACTGTTTATGCACGTCTGGAAAGAGTCCAAACGGCCAGTATTAGGAAAATGCTCTTAGTGGTGAATGTCAGTATGGTTCTACGAAGACTTTAAAGATGGTGCAGTGTGTTTCCATATGCCAAACTGAACATGTGGCCACATAATTCTGGGTTTCAAAAGCAAACTGTGGCCAGGCATGGTTGCTCACACCTATAATTCCAGCACTTGGGAGGCTGAGGCAACTGTGCGATGATTTTTATCTTTTTAATGACCAGAGATATAATTGTGTATATACAGTATAATAAACCATTTATGGCACAGAGGTAGAGTTGCTTGTAACAGATTCGAGACTCTGGGAGCTTTGTGGGAACCTTACGTTAGGTTCTTGGATGATCTCAAGCCAAGTCACTTCTCAGTATCTCGGTGTCCTCAAGTGCCAAATGAGGAAAACAATCACACCTGTCTGGTGGAAGTTCTGACTAAAGGAGTTACAGGATGTGTGTCAAACACAACTGTGTCTATACCAACGGAAGGAGTTCAAAGTTGGCTGTTTGCAATATTAGCATCTGTCGAGGACACAGGCTGAAAGAAACCTGGCTGTTAGCGGGTTTCTCCTAGGCAAAGGAGCCAGGAGAGAAGGAAACCCACTCACTCACACCAAGGGTGACTCACCTAACAACAACATGCCACCTAGTACCAGAATGGTGGCAGGTTGACTCCTAAGGACAACTGTCACCAAAGATCCAGGAGCACAGGCCAAGTCAGTCTCCCCCGTTTTCTTTTTTTTTCTTTTTTTTTAAATATTTATTTATTATGTATACAGTATTCTGTCTGTGTGTATGTCTGCAGGCCAGAAGAGGGCACCAGACCTCATTCCAGATGGTTGTGAGCCACCATGTGGTTGCTGGGAATTGAACTCAGAACCTTTGGAAGAGCAGGCAATGCTCTTAACCACTGAGCCATCTCTCCAGCCCCCCTCCCCCGTTTTCTTAGCCTGATTCAAATTCCAACAGAAACTAGAAAATTAAAAACCAAAGATATTATCAAATGCTGCTGCCCCCCCCATTCTGCAGCCCCTCCGTGATGCCACCCACACACTCTGCAACTCCTCCATGTTGCTGAACCCCCTCTACACTCTGCAGTTCCTCCATGAGGCTTCCCCCAACACAGTCTGCAGTCTTCCATAGATGCTGCCCTCTCCACATCTGTAGCTCCCACACACTTCTGCAAACCCTACACACACACATACACACATACACACACACACACACACACACACACACACACTGCAACCCATCCATGATGCTGCCCTCTCCACATCTGTAGCTCCCACACACTTCTGCAAACCCTACACACACACACACACACACACACACACACACACACTGCAACCCATCCATGATGCTGCCCTCACACTCTGCAGCTCACACAACACACACACACACACACACACACACACACACGCTGCAACCCATCCATGATGATGCCTTCACACTCTGCAGCTCCCCACACACACATCTGCAAACCCTTCACGATGCTGAAGTAAATCTGGTCCCCAGTGTTTTTATCTTGTTTGCCAAGGTGGGATCTAGCATCCTCTCGTAACCATCTTCTTGTGAATGAAGAAGACACTGCACTCCAGCCTTTTCCTATACTCCCTCCACCTCCCCAAACCCTTACCTTCCACCATACTTTTCCAGCCAGCCCCAATCTGCACACTCCTCCTCCCCAACCCCAAGGACATCCTTGACATCTCACCTCTGGACTGCTCCTACTCTGGTGACACTAGATTTCACACAAGGCCCAAGCACCCTGAGAACAAAGGCCTCCCTGCCCCAGGCTTCTGTCAGCTGTCCCAGCACATTCTGTGAGTTAGTAACAATCATGTGTCACTCTGACAAAATACCCGGCAGGACAACTTCATGGGAGAGGCGTTTATTTTGACTTAGGGTGTCAGACTTGGTCCATCATAGGAGGAAGGCATGGGGGATCAGCTCAGTTCACGTCAGGCGGCCCAGCAGCAGGGAAGCGAGACTACAAGTGCTCGCCCTACCGTCTGCTTTTATTCTAGCCAGGATAACAATAAGACAATGAGACGCTGCTGCCCACATTCAGGGTGGGTCTCCCCCCTTCCATCCATCCTCTCTGAGACCCTCAAAGATACCCTTAGAGGCATGCCTCCCCAATCTCCTCGGTGATTCCGAAGACAGTCAAGCCAACTGTTGACCAAATAGCCCATAGTAGTTAGTTTGACTAACAACTGCAAGTCAAACACCAGAGTCCTAGCCCAACTCTCTAGGACTCTCCTATTCTGTGTACCAGCTTTCAGCCTCTCTCCACAGCCCGTGTGTGTATGTATGTGTGTATGCGTGTGCACATGTGCGTATGTGTGCGTGCGTGCATGTGTGCATGTGTGTATGTGCAGTCTCCTTTTTTCCACCTACAATATTCAGTGTTCCCATGCTCCCGGCAGCCATCTTTTCTGCAGTGTTTGCAGCATCTTCTCCCCTTGCTTCTCACAGCTAACCTCTGATTAGCTCTTCAATTTGATTTGGCTCCATACCTGCTCCTTGAGCCCTGTGAAATGAATGGCTTCTTCCCCTACCTCCTCCGCCCTGCTCATCCTGTGTTCAACAGAAAACTAAATCCCAAGTCAAGCTCCAAAGAATCAGTGTGTGTGTCCTCAAATACACAGTGAGTTCCTGGAAAGCAAAATGTGCCCCTTCCTTCCCACAGTGGCCACAGGAAAGAGGACGGAACACATGCCAGAGTTAGAGGAGGTGGGGATGGAGCGTGGAGCTCCACTGAGTGGGAATGGCTCCATTGGCAGCTTGGAGCTTATCATGGCCACCTTGTCTTATTTGTCTTTGAGTTCTTTTTTTTTTTTCTCAGTAGGCCAAAAAAAAAAAAGATTGTTAAAAATTAAACCCAAAACTTTCAGCTCTGATGAGTTTTCTCAAAAGCCAATAATTCCACATGGCTCATCTAAAATTAGAGGGAAATGACCAGGATTTTTAGTTGATTGGCTCTCGTAGTAGATGTAAGATAGTCAAAATCTATTTAAATGACTTTCATAGGGAACTGGAGCAGCAGGCGTTGCCTCAGACGCCAGAAGTCCATTTAAATACTACACGAAAAGAAGGGAATTAGTTTGGTCAAGCTGCTGACATGAACAGGCAGGGACAGAAAGGCCCTGGAGGAGAGTTGGGTGTTCCATCTTGAATCCATTTGCAAAATAAACACATGAATTTACCAAGTTTACTACTTTGACTCTTTCCTGGACCAATCTGGGCTGGGCTGGTCAGCTGAAATTAAAAAATGATCAAGGCTACAAAATTAACTTGCCACGCTCTTTAGTCGACTTATTTCGTGGCACAAACAAAGGCTGACGAAGTTGGAAGTCTGTGTGGTGTTTAACCACACCGGCCAGCGGTGGCCTCTGGATCCTCCTTTCCACGCTGCCCACCACAGCCAGCCGGGCTGAGGCTGTTTATGAGCTCAAAGTGCGAACACACTGAGTCCTTTCTTCTGCAGAAAACCTTAAACTCTCACCTACCCCTACTGCTGTCTCCCAGATGGGCCAAGCATGGAGGTTTCAAACATCCTCTCAGCAACACACAGGCACACACACATTCTGTTTAGACCTCATGCTATGCAGACACTTCTTAAATTGCTTTTCCAGTAGAACCTCAGGAAAAGATTTTGTTTCACTGCCACCTATCCATGGCTAGGATAGGGCTGCTTTGGCAATCTATAGCCCCCCTGGTCCCACAGGGGTCCTTGGGGGTAACGCTGGCCCCTGCCTGGTTAATGACCTCTTACGCGCTGTGGAGAGAGTGTTTGCTATCCTGGGTTTCCTGTGATCAGCAGAGGCAGGAAGACCACACAGTGTCTGCCATAACACCCCGCAAGATGAGGTGTGGCACACAGACCTCCTGTGCTTGACTGGGCTAGCCGATGAGGATGTCATTTAAGGGATCAGTAATGCTCCAGCGGGTTTTGTTATGGAACACACCCCTCCTTCTCCTAAGTAACAACAGAACCCCTGCTGGCAGGGTTGGCTCTCCTCATAACTCCTACAGGTTGCAAACCCCCCCTCCCCTCTGCCCTGCTCCCTCTACATTGTCAACAGATCATAACTGAAGCCTCAGTGGAATACGCCATCCAATTTCCCATAAAATGAGACATGAAAATAAACACACATATTGTATGTTGGTTTACATTTCCTGTACAACCCCAACAGGGGCGACAGGAAAGACATTAAGGAAACTATTTCTAAAGCAATGGGCTACATTTTAGCAAGAATACTCTCACTGACCCTAAAAAGAAAGCCATTCGGATGGCTAAAATCCCATATAATTCTTGGGAAACCTTCTTGGACATTCCCATTTTAATTTCTAAAATCAATATGGCTCGCTAGCACCCGTGCTCTGCCAACAACAATTCATGCTGATGGGGAGGAATGGATGGCCATTCTTCTGCGGAATGGAAGCGCTGGCTGTCGTTCAGGACGTTATTCCAATAGAGGGAAAGGTCTTAAGTCCAGGGCACCTGACAGAGGTGGGGTTTGTTCCTGGAGGGCTGCTGGCCCTCGACATCCCTGCCCTCATGGAAAAAGCACAGCACAGCTGTCATCTTTATGTTTTCAGTCATGCAGTTTCTAGGCCCCAAACAGAAGGTCATCATTTATTCTTTTTTTTCTTCTGGGGGAAAGAAAAGCAGCTAGCTACCGAGCATGCTCGATGCCAGATGCCCCAGAGAAAGGGGCTCACCTCTCTAATTCAGAGCACCTGGCAAGTATGGGTTAGTGAGATGTCTCAACCATGGGAGAGTAAAGGCTATTTTATTTCTTTCAAGCAGATTCACTAACTAGATAATAATTGCTTGCCATTAGCGCATTAAAATTGTCTAAGTGGCACCGCGGAAGCGCTAGCAAACAGTTTGTTCTCAGGTAGATAAACGTCCCTCCCGCCGTCCTGTTCACACTGTTAATTTGCTGAGCAAACCCTTCTCTCGGGGATGGTGTAAACATCACTTCTAGGCTCCAGGACAGGGAAACACACGGGCAATCATGTGCTTCCTTCACAGCCATTTCACCATGGAGAGCCCGAGAAAGATCAGAAGAAATAATGAAAGGGGGGAGGAAAGAGACAGAGGGAGGGAAGGAGGGACTGAGGGAGGGAGAAGAGAAAAAAGGAGAGAGGGATGAAAGGAGGGGGGATTGAGGGAAAGAGAGAGGGAGGTTGGGAGAAAGGGAGAGGTGGAAGTGGAGAAAGAAGAGAAGGAAGAAGATGGGAAAGGCAGAAGAGGAAAAGGAGGAAGAGGGGAGGGACGGAGGGAGGGAGGGAGGGAGGGAGGGAGGGAGGGAGGGAGGAGAGGAAAGGAGGCAGGGATTGGGAGAAGGAGAATTGAAGGAGAGAGGAAGGGAAGCTGAGGGAAGTGTGGCTTTTGGATCTTTGCTTCTCTCACTCTTTAGGTAGAAGAAAAATATTAGTTCTGTGTTGCAAACATCAGGCTGAACCTGACCCTCCTGAGACTCAGTACCCCCCACCCTTCCTCTCCCCTAGCCATCTCCCTGCCTCACCATAGCTGCTCCCTGGGAAGAGTGGGGGCTAAGGAAGTAAGTCAGGTGGGAAAATGTGGTGCTGGCTACTCCGTGGACTTATCTGTTCACCCTTCTCCCCAGGGCACCGCTGATGGGTGTGGGGTGCTGGGGTGGGCATCTTAGAACAGCTCCTCTCTGGCCTCCTGTGCTGTCTCTTCCCTGGGTCCTGGCTTCCTGACACCTCCAAGGGGAAATGCTGCATGCCAGGAGCAGAGCGTGATGGAAAGGACCCAGGGATGCTCTGTGTAGGTTTTCAGGAGCCCTGTGACACAAGCTTGGCACAGAAGATGCCAACAGGAACAGGATGGGGACCTGGAACATGGGGTCAAAGCTATGCCAGACTCAGCGGGATGCCTTTGTCAAGAGCACTGACTCAGCGCCTCTCCCCTTAGCTTTCAAACTCCTCGCAGTAACACGGTTAGCAGGGAAATACTTGAAGGGAGCTGTGTAGAAATCTGGACCACGAAAGTCTGACACAACCCACACACAAGCGACAGGTCTTCAAGCCGTTGTGGCTTGACTGTATGCATATCTAAGCATCTTCGCGAACCAGAGAAGTTGAGATGGACTCAAGCTTTCTGCCTGCCATGGTCTGCAGGGAAGATGGCTGCCAACTGCGTGGGTGGAGCGGTGAATTTGAGATCACATGTGCAATAATAATCCATGCTTCAGAGGTACAAAGATGCCCAGGCAGTCAAATCACTGAGCTCTGACAACAGACTACATAGATTTTTGGCTCAAGGATCTTGCAGCTTCCTACACGCCCACCTTGTGGGAAAGGGCCCCATCTCACATCTGGAGAGTGAGGTGGAAAACTCCAAGAAGCTTGAAGTTCCCTAATTATATTTGAGTTGTGATATAATCATGATAACCATGACTTTTCTTTTAGATAAATTTCCCTGAAAGTCCTTAATACACATTAAAAAAAAAAAAAGATCCTAGGAAATGTCCACATTGATCCTCCAGATTCTGACTCTGTCAGCATACCACTTCATCCCACAGCCCGAGAAGAGAATTCTGCCAGGATGCTGAAATTCTGAGATCTGTAAAGAAAAAGGATAACAATACTTACCAAAGTAGGGAAAACAAAACAAAATAGTTTTCTGGAAGAGTTTAAAATTTTATTTTTAACTTTGTGTGTGTGTAGGGAGGGTTATAAATATGGCCTAAAAAGACCAGAAGGTGGCATCTGAACCCCTGGAACTGGAGTTATTGGCGGTTATGAGCCATCTGACCTGATCCTGGGAGCCACACTGCAGTCCTCTGGGAGACAGGAGTAGGTACTCTAAACCAAGGCTTAGCCATTCCCTCCCATGACAAAATAGATGCATACCAATCCCAGGGAACGTTTCCCATAAGCACTTCAGTCGTGACTATGGCCCGCGTGCTATGAAGCCTCGCAGGAGACTTCATGCTGTACGTGCTCCTGGCCTGCGGAAAGTTTCTTCCCTCGGGTACCATCAAAACTTGGCCGAAGAACAAGCGCTCAGAACACCTTGAGAACTTCATGTGCATAAGCTCAACTCCTTGATCCCTTAATACACCTAAATTCTGATGCAGTCACCAAAGGTGTCAGAGCACGACTCAAAATCCCCAAGGGGATATCATCAACTTAGCATTTCCAATTCACAGGAGACGCTAATTCCACTTATCGAAGTACAAAAGGCTCACTCATGAAAAGCAGAAACCCAAAATGAATAATATTATGAGTTGGTCCCAGCTGGGGTTCCCTCAATTTATTACCTTAGAAGACATCACAAATCCACGCCTCCTGAAGCCTGCAACTGCAGTTGGTGAAAGGCAGCGAGTCCCGAAGTCTCCTCAGTGGGCCCCACCTGAGCTAATCCCACCACCTCAAAGGAAGACTTTCCATAACCAAAGAGGGAGGTAGCTGAGGAAACCGTGCTTGCGCACAAAGGCTTGACAATGGGAGAGCAGATTATCATCCTGTCATCTGATATACCATGAGATGAGACCAGCAGGAAATGAAGCTGGAAGTGTAGAAAAAAGGAGCAAAGAGGCCAAGGAGAAGGGAAAGGCAGGAGAGATGCAGAGCCATGAGGAAACGGAACAGGAAACACAGCAGCAGGCCAGGCCAGCACATGTACTGCTCAGAGGAAGCGCTCAGGTCAGGGTTTGGGTGGGGAGGGGGCGGCGGGGGGTTGTTCTTTTCTTACTGTTTCTGAACACCTGTGACTTGGACAGACCAACTTCTCATTTGACAAGGGGAGAGGGGAACCTTACTTTCAACTCCCATGACTTTAGCGTGGCCATGGGTTTTAAAAGTGAGCTAGCAAGAAATGGAGAGAAATAACCTAAGCCCCAAACTTCAGGAGATCACCTTCAACTGGAACTGTGGCTCCATGCTATAATTAGTAGCTATCTGCACTCGTCTCTTCTGCATGACTTGGTCTGTGGGAAGTGTCTACAAAGGCTTGGCTGAACGTAAGGAAAATGGCTCAACAGAGTCACCTGCTAGAGTACGATGTCTATTTCCCTCCAGAGTCAGGTATCAGAGCAACTGACACGCACGCACGCACACACATGCACACCACATCACCCTTTCTCAGTGCACTGGGGCATTCATGAATGCCAAGTCCCAAAGTCTCCTTCCCTATGTTCCTATCGTGTCTTTCCTTTATAAACTTAAAGCCTGTGTATGAGAGATCAATTCATGTCTCATTTGCAAAACCCCAAACAGAGCAGATAGGGAGGTTTAATTTTAAAAGTTCCCAGATTGCCAGAATTCCGGGATTTAAACAAAAACTCCATTTGACTTAGGGAGTCTGCTCCTCATCCCACCCGTCCCCCAGCTTCCTGATGGAGGGAAAACCAAAAGGCCTAAAGGTCAGAAGACCGTGGAGACCATGGAGAGCAGGTGTCAAGGGCTGGAAAATTTTCCGCCTCTGAATAATTCAAAGCAGGCGAGATATTCTTCTGTTTCGTGGGCCCTTCATACAAGTGGAGAGGAACTCTCTGAAGAGGCCTGGGCACTGCTTAGACCCTTTCAGGTTGCCAGGAGGAAAGAAAGTCCCTTTGAACCACAAGCTCGGTGAGAGGGGCACCCTTACTGAAAGTGTACAAACACCCAAATCTGCAAATCTGCCTCCCCATCTTGCTGTCACTCACCTAAGTCGACTATACTCATGTGCTTGGAGGCAGAAAATCAAAGTGGCCCAGCAATCCCTCGGAAAACTGCCCTTAATCTTGATGTTACTTTAAAGCTGGCGTAACTCACACAACCTGCCAATCTTGCTGGGTCTTATAAAGTGTGGGGAGAAGTCGAGCATTTCTGGCCCGACGATCTTCCAGGAACAAATGCCACTTCTAATGCTGCTATATCTTCTCGGCGCTGCTTGGCCTCTTAAACAAGGCTCTTCAAACATATTAACTGTCCTAGTCTCAATCTCTTTTATAATGGGGAGCGACACTCTCTTATGATTAGCTCTGCGAAGCCAAGGGTAGCATCAGTCTGAAGACTGAAAACGCCCAGTTGAGTCAGATGAGGATGGCCCGTCCCACAACGGTGCCCACTAGCGTTCCTATGGGCTCCATTTTCCCCCACAACAGACCCTGCTAGCTTGCCAGCCTCCTGCTCAGTCCCAGTCGCTGCCACGACTCATTGGCACCTAACCGGGTACCAACACCAAGTCTTAAAGGGAGCCTCTCGACCTGACCTCCCGGATAGATGGAGAGGGCTGAACCCAGGCAAGCCCAGGGCCTGGCTTGCCTTCAGGAAATTCCGGGCTGTCTACAGCAGCTGTGCTGCGGAGTAGTACAACAAATTCACTTACTGAATGACAACAGCTTTATTGGCAAGCCAATTCAATTAAAGCCCGTGCATCCAACAAAGTCTCCGGCAGCTCTCTCTGCATAAAGAACATGGAATCGTGCCTACGTTTCCCTGAGTGCCCTCAGCCCTAGCTGTCCCTCTCCATGGGCGGGAGAGGGATGAATGAATTAGATGTGGATGATGGTAATTAATGGCTTGCTGTCAGAGAGTCATTGCGGAGACGCGGCCGCTGAAGACTCCATATTGAGGACTGAATCCCGGCACAAACTGACCAGGACACGCGAGAACCCGCTTTCTAAATGGCAGAGGTGTTGGGACACCTGGGGCGAGAAGGGAGGGGGACGCAGAAGACGGAGAAACAGGCTTGGAAGGAAAATAGGCAAAGAATCAGGCGGTTTGCATTGATCAATGCTTTTTATATTATTGATATATGAATATTATGTTCATTTTTCATTTTTACAGAGTATGTCCTTTAGGCTACCATTACAGCGAACTTCGGAGTTCTGACAGGAGCTTATTAGGGGGTAAAAGGGGAAGGCTGACTGTTGGGCTATAAACAAAACACATTTTCTTATAAAATATACATAGCTGATCATTTTTGCCCTCAGTTACAGAGATGTAAACCGGGATTTTCTCAATCCCTGGCCCAGCCTTGCCAACCAATCATCTGGCAATTGAGGTACACGGAGGAGGAATATGGGACCCATTAACAAAGCGCTATGAACCGCTCATTTAGGTGGAGCCAGGCCCCTGGCTTTGCCAGTAGCCGCTGCCACCAGCAGAGCCAAGTGCAGGCTAACCGCCTGGCAAGGGATGATGGGATACATTGCGACTGAACTGTCCCTCGTAGGAACAAGATGCGGCATACACAGTGTGGACCATCGGCAGAAGCCAGCTACTACGGGACCAAACAGGTCCCTCTCAAGAGTTCACATGGAGTGGCGGGCCAGGCTCCCATCTGAGTGAGTCTTTGTCTAGAGGCCACTGGGGACTGTCCTGGCACCTGTGAGAGGGGGAAAGACCGGAACGACGATGGAATGACCTGCTTGTCTCAGGGAATCCCAGGTAGAAAATCGCACTCGAGGCCCATGGAGAGCCTTCAGAATGTTTGCTTGGAACTCGACTCAAATTTCAAGGTTCAGAGCTAAGCCAACCCCACCAGGAAGCCGCTCCCATCTTTTTGGGTGGGGGTAATCTGCTCCCTCTGTTACCGCGCTGCAGAACTTTTGGTGGGCCTCTAACCGTACACCTAACTCTCCTCTTTGCGCTGTAGTCAGCTACCTCCTGCCTATTTCCCCGTAGACGGGACCATCCTGAGGGCCTGGATCCAGCTCTTGGATACAGCTGGAATTCAATAAGTCTAAGTGAAACAGAGCCGACCGGCCCTTGGGAGATGGAAATCACTTTGGCAAAGCCTCAAGTCTTAGAGTTACGTAGGGCCCCGGTGTCATGCTGCAGCCATCAAGATTTCACTGCCGTTTTCTTCTCTCTAGCCACCAAATTGTTGGCCCACTTTAATTAGCACAGAGGCCAGATGTCTGGCCAGCTTGCTAGTACCGGAAGAGCTAGCAAGCTGGTGGAGTTTCCCAGCTGGGGGCCCAAGAGGCTTGTTTTGTGTGGTTTGGTCACCTTCCCGTGCATACTTCCTTCCCTCTTGCTTGACTCCCCTTGTCCCCCAACTTGAGGGCAGCTGTCCCTGTTATCATCAAAAGCCCTTTCCTGACCACACATTTGTCCAGCACAGTGTTCCACCCGGCCCAGTGAGTCGGTTACCAAAGGCGTTTGCATCATTGACCATCGCAAGGACATGGGATGTTTGTGTCTATAAGGAGGCTGCAGATGCCGAGAATTTTCTTTCAGAAGCATACCATCCACCAAGTAATGAAATCTAATATCTAAAGGCCATGACACCCCTTCATACCAGATTTCATTAATCAGTGTTTTCATGGAAAAGATAAATCCTTTATGCATGCCTTTTTCCTGATTTTCCCCCATTAAAAAAAAAATGCAATGCTTGTTTTCATTCACAGGGACCCACTACTGGGCACCCTAGTTCCTGGACTCCCCAAACTCACGCTTTCAAGTTCACTCAGAGGAGATGGAAAACAACGGGAAACAGAATGGATAGAAAGACGGGCTTCCGTTCTAGCTAATCTTAAAGATGTTTCAAATGAGCACTTATAACCTGAGACAGACAGACAAACAGAATATTTCCTAATAACAGCAAGTCTGTACTTGGCATATGGATGACTAAAACATTAATGTCTCCTGAGTATTACACAGAGGATCACAGCCTTCACTTAGACATCCAAGGCGCGCCGTGCTAGCAACACAGAACAAGCCAAGTATGACATTGCTATTACAGCTACAAAAGTCACACCTTAGGTGAAGTTCATGTGAGTAGGTTCCCACTGATGTCCTTCCCAGAGGTGCTAACCAAAGCCCAGGCATGCTATTCTCTGGCTGTACCCCAACACACAGTCCCCAACTCATTTGTACCCGGAACAAAAATTGCAATAATGCCATGGAAGCTAGCCCCATAGTGCCTGCTCCCAATGCTAAGTCCAAATAACACTTCAGGAACTTGGAACAAAGCAGAGGGACCTGTTAGGGCATCTGAACCCCTATGAGTGTGTTGACACTTTAATGGTGTATGCTTCTCCCAATCCAAGGAATAGTAAAGATCTTCCATTTAAAATAATAATCATTTAGAGCAAATTGTTTCTTAAAATGCCCCATTTCCTCATTCCCTTCAAATGCGGCACCCACTGTGGAGCAAATATCTTAGTTCCTGAATGACATTTTTAAAAATATGACAAACAAATCTTCACAAAGACACTTGAAAAGTATAATTTATTACAGTGTGAAACCGGAAGCAGTCAGAATGGTTAAGTAGCTAAGCAGACTGTGATCATAGCAAGAGACCTCCATGCCACATCCCAAGGACAAGAGAGGGCCGCAATTCAGAGGACCGGACCCAGGCTAAGAGGGAAAAATTAGAAATTGCTCAGCACTGTGCCCTCAGCTAGATAGAAGCATAGTTATACATGCGTGCATATCTTATGAAAAGGACCAGAAGGGAATAAACTAAACAATTGTGTTAGGGTTTATGAATGGTATTTCCCTCTTGTCTTCGTGCCTAACACTACTAATATTGCCGTGTCTTCTTAGATTTAAAAAAAAAAAAATGGAAAGCCCACCAACTTTTTAAGTAACTATTTCTGGTTAAAATTAGATGTAATTATGAAAGAAAGGACAGTAATATGAAAAATATTCTAACTATAGTCAACCCAGATAAAACCACTCCACACAGGGACAGCTCACAGGGCAAGCGCCTCCCCACTGCCACTCATGCCACAGACGTCTTGACCAGCTTCTTTTCTGCAGAGCTACATTAACGCAAGGTTTCAGGCCTCTTTCCAGACTCTTCCATTTTGCCTAGAACCACTGGATGGGGTCATAGCAATGGCACTGAGGGAAGCCTGAAGGGAGGACATCCATTGACTCCTAGGGGCAGTTTGCAGTGGGCTGGCCCTTGACACCTGTGGTAGGTGGGCACTGGAACAGCCACATGCAAGAGAGAAGGAGCTGGAAGAACCAGTCTTGTAATGTGGCATAAGTTTGAATCTCCTTGATTCTACTGAGGAAGATTTCAGAACACTGAAACAGTCTGTGGTTTGGGCCTGAAATCTTCTGTTTTGATCTTTGAAGAATTAAAACTGAGGGGCTAATGAAATGACTCAGAGGATAAAGGCCCTTGCTCCCCAGCCTTGCTGCCTGAACCCACACTGAAGGAAAGAAGTGACTTCCATAAGTTGTCCTCTAACCTCCACATGCGTGTTAAATAAAATAAGTAAATCAATATAGAAGTGGATGAATGCAGAAACTAAGATGAATGAGAATAAAGTAATCAAAACATTGGTGGTTACACAATAACTAAGCTACATACTCCGCCTCGATGTCCACCAACCAATAAATGGACAAAGGAAACGTCCTCATCTGCCAGGGCAATTGTCTGGCCATAAAGAATAAGTTCCTGTCATTTGCAACAAAATGGACAGGACTGAAGGATATCACTAAGCGAATTAAACTCGATCCTGAAGGCAATTAGACATTCACCAAAGGAGGCCTGAAAATACAACTGTGACTTTGAAGGCGTAAGTCACAAACAATGCCACACCAATTCGGGGTTATGATTATTAGGGTGGTATTTATTTAAAGGGGAAAAAACTTACAGATCACTGTCCCAGGCAACAGCCCTCTTCGCAACCAGGAAAGGAGTCTAGTTGCAGGCGGAGCAGGAAGTGAAGAAAAAGAGAAGAGGGAAGTGGCCGCTTTTTTAAAGGGAGAGAAACCACGCCCCAGTGGGCTGGTACCTCAGCGGTGATAGGCTGGAGGAGTGGGAGGACCTCCCGCAACACCTCCCCCTTTTGTTTAAATAAGAGAGTTCTAAACCTACTATGAAATTATATACAATAAGTACAAATATCCTATTCTAACTAGCTTAGGTCTTGTATAATAAATAACTTGGCCAAGTCATGAGAGAAAGTAACTACATTTATATAGTCTTCAACCCCATCGAAGATCTGAGAAGGGAAATAATGTTACCTGGGTAATTAGGAAGTTCAGTAGAACAACTTCCAAAACATGCAACAAATTACAGAGACAACTAGCTACCTGGGCAATCACCCAAAGTCACATTAGCAGCGTTGAAGCAACCAACTTTGGCTAAGGCCTAACATAACTGACATACCATTTTCTAAGGCAAGCAACTTTTCAAAACTATCTTACCCTGTCTTGGCAGGATATGACAGTCCTGTTTTATCCATTGATGCATGCTCTGTATCTTTGTCAGTTGTTGAGGTATGGGCATTTCTTTGCCCAAACGCCAGTTCTGCCAAAAAGAAAGGCTCCAGGTGGAGTGTCTTTTGTGCTCAACATTCTCTCGGGAATAGAGTGGTGTTGCCAGGAGCAATTGTGTCTCACTACCACAAAACTCTGAGTTAGATTAAAGGCCATTTTCTACAGCTCTTTGAAGAAGTTGAAGATTATCTATCTATACTGAGTATAATCTCTATATATCTAAAGAACCTGATTAGTCTATTATAAATGACAAACTTAGATGACTATTAGTCTATATAATTCTCAATATCTATCTAACTTAAAGACTAAGACAATAAACGACTGTGAAACAAATGAGGACAATGACCTCCAAATATAAACAATGTACAAATATACATTGCAGTAGGCAAATATATATCAATACACAATCATTATATAAGTATCTTAATCAGAGGTAGAAATGTACACTGCAATATGGTAAATATATACAATATATATATATATATCAATACAATATATGTCAATACATAAAAAAATGTTTTAAATAGAGGTAGAAACATGCATGCGTACAATAGTCAATATAATTTAACTTTGTATCAATATACAAGAATCTATACCAATGTATTTGTCTAAAAACAGTAACTCACAATTACAAATCTATTATCCCATCATCCCTCTTTTTTTTTTTTTTTTCAAAATGATCCCTGAGCGTATAAAATTCCTCCCCCAACCCTCAATCGTGTACTAATTATAATCAACCCCTAAATGATGTCCCTAAACCCAAGGGCAAGTTTTACTGGGAAAGGGGACGTCGTCCTCTAGAATTACTTCCAGCTGTCATGGGGGCGACGTTCTTTCTGGGGGATCCTGTGAAAGTGAAATGATGGTTAAATTTCAAGATCAATGTCTTTTAAAATTGCCAATAGTCTCTGAGTATTTTGTGCAGGTCTGGCCAAAATGTTGTATAAGATGTGCACCATTTCAGCTAACCAAGTTGGAACTGTCTTGTGCAGCTGGTACCAAAAGCAGGTCTTGTAGTAGCGCTATCAGTATCATGACGTCATATCAACCAGGTGGAGTTGTTGTTATGGGGCCCCATCTTCTTCCTGGAAACTTCAAATGTCACTTCAGGAAAAACTCATTGTTCATTATGAAAAACTTAAACATTAATCATATAGACATATATAAACATATATATATATTCAATGAAAGACATGATAGATATATTCAATGAAAAGTATGATAGATATGAAGAAAAGCAAAGATGTTTTCTAAACTCATATTTCTTTCTGTCCCATATCATGGCTCTTGACATGAGACAGAAACTCCAGAAACTCTGGGTTTTTCTCTTACTAACAGGCTTGGAATTGGAGAGGGACTGAGCCAAAGTCCAACTTCAAAACCAGCTTTATAAAAATTTAGAAATATGGTTTAATATTACTTACACAATCCATTCAGTTGTCTTCATATTTCCTATTGGGCAGGTATTTTTCCATTTGTCAGTATCCAAACATCCAGGGTCCCTTGAATTTCTCAAAGATGAGTGTTTTCCTGTGGAGATAAGAACAGAACCCTGCCCCCATTCTATATGTTTTTCTTACCACCTGTATGAATATCATCGTTGTGGATGAGTTGTCATTTCTCCTTTCCAAGAGGTTTCTCCTCTTCAAATCGAAACTTTATTAATTTTGATGGTATCCACAATTTTTCTTCTCCTGTGGAAACAAGAGCAAAACCCCTTCCCCAACGTAGCACATCTCCTGGCTTCCACTGAGAGGTCAGCACATCTTTGAAATAAATCGGTTGATTTAGTTCAGCAGACTTTTCCATTATCCAATGTCTTTCTGCTGCTGTCGTTCCTTTCTCATTAGCGTTAAGAAAATTCAAGGTTAATAAAGCATTATGTAATCTATTTCTGGGGGTATTTTCAGTCCCTTTCTGTTTGTTCAGCATATCCTTTATAGTACGATTTGATCTTTCTATAACTGCCTGACCTGTAGGATTATTTGGTATACCTGTAATGTGTTTTATATTATAATAATCAAAAAAGCGTTTCATTTTCTTAGATACATATGCTGGACCATTATCTGTCTTTATTTGCACAGGTATACCCATGATGGCCATAACTTCCAATAAATGTGTGATTACTGAATCAGCCTTTTCTGAGCTCAGGGCAGTAGCCCATTGAAAACCTGAATACGTGTCTATGGTGTGGTGTACATATTTTAATTTACCAAATTCCATAAAGTGGAACACATCCATCTGCCAGATTTCATTTCTCTTAGTACCCTTTGGGTTACTCCCTGCAGGCAACGGTGTTTGATTATACAAAGAACAAGTAGGGCATCTCTTTATAATGTCCTTAGCTTGTTGCCAAGTAATGGAAAATTCTTTCTTTAGGCCTTTACTATTGACATGATGCTTCTTATGAAATTCCGAGGCCTGCAACACACTTCCAATCAATAATTGATCAATCTCAGCATTGCCTTGGGCTAGAGGACCAGGCAGACCTGTATGGGACCGGATGTGTGTTATGTACATCGGACAAAGCCTGTTCCTGATTATGTCTTGTACCTGGATAAACAATGAAGTCAACTCTGTGTCATCTGGTATAAATTCAGCGGTTTCAATATGCAAGATAACTCTTTCTGCATATTGTGAATCTGTAACTATATTAAGAGGTTCTTTAAAATCCCTTAGCACCATAAGAATGGCATATAATTCTGCCTTCTGGACAGAATTATAAGGGCTTTGTTCCACCTTACTCAATTCATCTGACTTGTAACCTGCTTTCCCTGATTTATTTGCATCAGTATAGAACGTACGGGCTCCAGTTATTGGAGCATCACGTACAATTCTAGGAAGAATCCAAGAAGTTCTTTTTATGAGATTAAGTCTATCACTTTTGGGATAGTTGCTATTAATTTCTCCCAAAAAGTTAGCACAAGCTCTTTGCCACGGTTCATTGTCTTCCCATAACTTTTTTATTTCTTCAGTAGTAAAAGGCACTATAATTTCTGCTGGGTCTATACCTGCTAGTTGACGAAGTCTCAGCTTACCTTTTATAATTAATTCAGAGACCTTTTCCACATAAGTTTTTAATTTTTTACTTGGTTTATTAGGTATAAATATCCACTCTAAAATAATATCTTCCCTCTGCATTAGAATCCCTGTAGGAGAAATTCTGGAAGGCAATATGACTAGGATGCAGCTAAGATTTGGGTTCACCCTATCCACATGTGCCTCCTGTAATTTTTCCTCAATCATTGTCAGTTCCTTTTCTGCTTCAGCTGTCAGTTCTCTTGGACTATTCAAATCTTTATCACCATCTAAGGTTTTGTTTAAATGAACTATTAGATCAGGTGTTATCCCAACAGCTGGTCGTAGACTGGAAATGTCTCCTAACAATCTTTGGAAGTCATTAAGAGTCTTTAACCGGTCTCTCCTAATTTGTGCCTTTTGCGTTTTAATTTTCTCTAACCCTATTCTGTAACCTAGGTAATTAATAGAATTTCCTCTTTGAATCTTTTCAGGGGCAATTTGTAATCCCCACCTAGGCAAGACTTTCTTTACTTCTTCAAACATCCTTTCTAAAGTATCTTTATTTGAATCAGATAATAAGATGTCATCCATGTAATGATAAATGATGGACTTGGGGAATTGTTTACGAATTATTTCCAATGGCTTACTTACAAAATATTGGCACAGTGTAGGACTATTGAGCATACCCTGTGGGAGGACAGTCCACTGATATCTCCTATTAGGCTGAGAATTATTATAAGTAGGCACTGTGAAGGCAAATTTTTCTCTATCCTTTTCTTGTAACGGTATAGTGAAAAAACAATCTTTCAAATCAATAACTATAAGAGGCCATCCTTTTGGTAACAGAGAAGGCAAAGGAATTCCAGATTGTAGTGGGCCCATAGGTTGAATTACTTTGTTGACAGCTCTTAGATCTGTCACCATTCTCCATTTACCAGATTTCTTTTTTACAACAAACACAGGAGAATTCCAAGGGCTGGTTGATTCTTCAATATGGTGAGCATCTAGTTGCTCTTGCACCAGCTGTTCCAATGCCTGTAGTTTATCTTCAGCTAGAGGCCATTGTTTGGTCCATATTGGCTTCTCAGTTAGCCATTTTAAAGGTAGGGCCGTTGGTACCTCTAAAGGTTTGGTATTTGCTGTATGTTCTTGTACAGCCTGAATGGCTGGTGACCTTTTCCCATAATACCTCATCATATCCTTCCCAGAATTATGAGTTCCTGGAAATACAGGAATGTTAATCTGGGTATTCCATTGCTGTAGCAGGTCACGGCCCCATAAATTTATGGCAATATTGGCTATATATGGCCTTAGTCTTCCTATTTGCCCTTCGGGCCCTATGCATTCAACCCATCTTGTGCTTTGTTTTACACGAGATAGGGTTCCAATTCCCAGGAACTGAACATCTACCTCTTGAAGAGGCCAATTCGGATGCCAAGATTCTGGGGTAATGATACTTACATCCGCACCTGTGTCTAATAAGCCTTCAATAAAAGTGCCATTTATACAGACTCTTAGCTTTGGTCTTTGATCATTAATAGAAGTCTGCCAAAATATACGTTTACTCTGTCCTATTGGGTTTTTTGACTCATCCTCCACACGTAATTCTTCATTTAGACCAGTATTACTTTTTACAGCAGAAATTGGAGCTTTTAATTTTCTTGGTGAGGCACGTTCTCCACTGTGACTGGGAATGACTGGGCCACTGTTGGCTTGGGGGCCTGCGAGAGGCCCCCCAAGGAGTTTCCCGATGATATCGGATTGCCCCGTCTGTCTGTTGTTGACCTACATTCATTGGACCAATGCCTGCCTTTACCGCATCTCCTACATATACCTGAAGGCCGAGGTCTCCTATTTTTGTCATTCCCAGAAGAGATATTATTCCTAGAAATTCTTTGCCTGCAATTCCTTTGCAAATGTCCTAATTTACCACAATTAAAACACCTGGCAGTTTGATGTCTCCTCATTGCTTTGGAAATCGCTTCTCCTACCCAAGATTCATCATTATAGCTAAACGTCTCAACATTCATCGTATGCTGAATCCATTCATCCATAGGTGCTGATCTAGACTTTAAAGGCCCAATTATCTTTTTGCATTCTATGTTTGCATTCTCAAAAGCTAGAGATTCAAGAAGTATTCGTCTAGCTTCTGGGTCTGTTACCCCTATGTCCAGAGCCTTAATTAATCTTTGCAAAAAGTCAATAAAGGGTTCTCTCTGTCCCTGCCTAATTCTGGTATATGATTCAACCCTTTTTGCTGGATCTTGTATCCTATTCCAAGCATTTAAAGCTGCTTGGTGACATAGACACAGTACTTCATCGTCATAAAGAGCTTGGACCTGTGGATCAGCATATTCTCCTGCACCAAGAATTTGATCTTGGGAAACCTCAATACCTTTTGCTCTTCCTTGCTGTTCCATATGTTTGGATTCTTCTCTGAAATAAATTCCAAACATCAAGGAAGGTCCATTATCTAAAACTGCAGACACTAACTGATGGAAATCATGGGGAGTAGCTCTAGCATTAGAAGCCCAAGTCCTTATCATTTCCTTTACATATGCATTGTGCAAGCCAAAATTAACAACAGCTTGCTTAATTTCTTTCAGATCATTCATTGCTATTGGCGTCCATCTAGCTTCTCTGACTCCCTTTGAGCCTTTAGAAGTTGATGCTTTTTCAGAATTAAGTATAGGGTATGTTGCTAGAACCCTGGGTAAGCCAGTTCTAATAGCTGGTGGAGGCCTTGTATCCTGTCCTTGTGCCTCCTTACTCTGTTCACCAGCTGCAATAATTTCCCCAATCTTTTCAAATCTTTTAATCATTGTCTCTCTTAAATCCTGAATCTCCTGACCTGTATATATTTCCAGTGATTTCACTGAGGTATCAATTTTTTGGTCCCCATTCTGCACCTGTGATTCCAAAGCTTTAATTTTTTCCTTCAAAGATAACATGTCCTCCTTAAACTTTTCTTGTATATCATGTAGATTCCCATCTTGGAGGTACATTCTGTCTGTTACCTTATCAAAACTTTGTGATAAAGTCTGAACGTCAAATTCAACAGCCTGAACCCTTTCAGGTAACTTTCTAATACCCTTGGATATGGAATCAATTTTGTCTGTCATAGTATCCACTTGTTCAGATAACCTCTGATTTTCAATAATTTTAATCCTGTCAATTAGTTGTTCATTATTAGTTCGTAAAGATTCTATCATTCTTAGGAGTGCCATATTCTTCTGTTCATTATTAGTACGTAAAGATTCAATCGTTCTTAGGAGTGCCATATTCTTCCTTAATGATAGAATATGGAAAAGAAAACTGAAGGCTAGTAACAAGCAAATTAAGGTATCCCCATAATCATATAAACCTTGTATGATGTAATTCATTGTATTAGTAAATATAAATTTACTAATCCATTGTATTAGTGAAAACAAAGCAGTAAAATTTGCGTTAGAAACAAAAACTGCAATATTACCTATTATCCAGCAGGTGGCGCTGTTGCAGAGTCGCGGTGAAAACATGGTCCTGTTTCAGTGCCTTAGTAGATGTTAAAAACTGGAAAATTCAAGTTTCTCAACAAAATAAATCTAATTAAATCAATTCCTGAGACGGAACAAGTCACCCTGAGGGGTTGCAGCTTTCAGCAACCACGTGCTCTGGTTCGTGCCACTTAAGAGCTGTACTTGCAAGGGAGATTTAAAAATGACTCAGAAAAGAGCAAACCACGCGGCCAGAGACTACGCGGGCCTGTGGAGTTTAAATCTACGTGGGGAGTCCAAGGCCGCTGGTGGCTGAGGAAGGGGAGGGCTCCCGCCAAGCCGAACTAGAGTCCGCCAAGCCCGCAGCCGCCAAGCCGAACTTGGGGCCGCCAAGCCGAACTCGCGGCTGCGAGTGGGGAAAGGAGAGGTTCTAAAACCAAACGTTGGGCGCCAAAATGAAGGCGTAAGTCACAAACAATGCCACACCAATTCGGGGTTATGATTATTAGGGTGGTATTTATTTAAAGGGGAAAAAACTTACAGATCACTGTCCCAGGCAACAGCCCTCTTCGCAACCAGGAAAGGAGTCTAGTTGCAGGCGGAGCAGGAAGTGAAGAAAAAGAGAAGAGGGAAGTGGCCGCTTTTTTAAAGGGAGAGAAACCACGCCCCAGTGGGCTGGTACCTCAGCGGTGATAGGCTGGAGGAGTGGGAGGACCTCCCGCAACATGACTTCTAGAGGCTGGAAAGAGGAAGGAAGGTAGAAAAAAGAATTTAGATTTGAGCAGTGTGTGCTGTGTGCGGGTGTGGGAAGAATCCCACTGAACATCTTCAACGTGTACGGTTTACACATGACAATAGAAAGTGTAAAGATTATTGAGGGGCAGTTCTGTTTCCTCGTTCCAAAGTGCCTCATTGTCCAAGCAGGTCCATTTCTTGACCAAAACCCACCTCTAAGCAATCAACTTTGGATCCTACAAAGGAAGATAACTTACTGTTATGATAATAACTTGAGGGGACTCACTCACAGGTAAACATCAAAGTCAAACATGGGGACTTTGGATCCTCAACAGTTGTGCCTACAAGGGGTCCTTGCTCACTTTCTCTGCTTCATAGGAGACTTTTTTTGGGGGGTCACAACTTTCTGTACCACAAAACCATTCTCCCTGTGGTCTGGGGGGAGTAGAAATTATGTTCCTAATCTGCTACAAACGCTAATAATTTTTAAGACAGTGGCTTCCTCTTAGGAATTGGTTCCTTACTGTACCACATTACTGACCTTATCAACTCTGACATATTAAAATATCCGAACTCCAGTTCCCAGGCACAAGTCATCCCACGCTCGCCCGTATGTCTCCTCCTAACACTAATACCTAAAGCTATTAGAGCTACTTTTGATATGCAAGCTGAGAGCAAGACACTAGTGTATTCAGTTTAGAAACCAAACCTTAAACAGTGTAAGATCTTTTAACACACCACAGGAGCGCTCCAAACAAGACAGTAAGGACGGCACGTGTTCTCAAATGAGACTCTCTCGCCGGCCTCGTCCTCACCTCGGAGCTTTGGTCTCACTTCTTTGGTGGCCTGTGTTCGTCGTCTCAGCCACAGGGAAACGAAAGACAGCATTTCCCCCTGACTGAACGATCTAGACAACGCTTAAATCCTGGAGAGCTAGCCAAGGAGAACACAAAAGGAAGGAACGAGCTCTCTGGAAACCCTGATTTGTTTTGTCCTTAACACCGGGTAAAGCTGCTCTACTACACCTGCTTGTCATGACAAACTTTCGTCTGACAAAATCTGACATCAAGCAGCTGGAGCCCTCGCTCAGGGCTTGAGCACTTGCCTAGCAGAGCCCAGGCCCTGGAGTGCGTCCTCAGCACTGTGCCACAAGGAAACAAGAAATGACATTCTGAGGAACAGTGTGCAGGTCGGCTTTTCACTCGCTCATTTGCTGGACTGGGTTTTTTGAGACAAGTTCTCCCTGCATAGCCCTGGCTGCCCTGAAACTTTCTATGTAGACCGAGTTGTCCTGGAACTTGCCATGTCGACCAGGCTGGTCTTGAACTCAGGCAGATCCAGCTGCTTCTGCCTCCTGAGTGCGGGATTAAATGTGGGCATCACCAGATCAATGGATGGAACTAGAAAATTCCATCCTGTGTGAGGTAAGCCAGACCCAGAAAGACATAGTATGTACTCACTTGTAAGTGGATATTAGATGTAAAGCAAAGGATAGCCAGGTTATGATCCACATCCCTAGAGAAACTCGGTAACAAGGAGGACCCCAGGAGGGACACGTGGATCACTCAAGAAAGGGGAAATAGATGAGATCTCCTGGGTAAACTGGGGGTGGGTGGATAGAGGGTATGGGGGGATAGAAACATGAGGAAGCAAGACAGTTGAGTTGAGGGAAGGACAGAGAAGGAGAGCAATGAAAAAGATATCTTGATAGAGGGGCCATTATGGGGTTAGGGAGAAACCTGGTGCCAGGGAAACTCCCAGGAATCCACAAGGATGACAGCAGCTAAGACTCCTAGCAATAGTGGAGAGAGTGCCTCAACTGGCCTTCCCCTGTAATCAGATTGTCATCATAGAACCTTCATCCAGCAACTGATGGAAGTAGATACAGAGATCCACAGCCAAGCACTGGGCCAAGCTCTGAGAGTTCTGTTGAAGAGAAGAAAGAGGAATTATATGAGCCAGGGGGTCAAGATCATGACTGGGAAACCCACAGAGACAGCTGACCCAAGCTTGTGGGAGCTCACGGACTCTAGACCGACAGCTGTGAAGCCTGCATGGGACCAACCTAGGCCCTCTGCATGAGGGCGACAGTTGCATAGCTTGGTCTGTCTGTAGGACCCCCTAGTAGTGGGACCAGGATCTGTACCTGGTGCATGAGCTGGCATTTTGGAGCCCATTCCCTGTGGTGGGATGCCTTGCTCAGCCTTGATGCAGTGAGGAGGAGCTTGGTCCTGCCTCAACTGGATATGCCAAGCTTTGTTGACTCCCACAGGAGGCTTTACCCTTTCTGAGGAGTGGATGAGTGGTTAGAAAGGAGGGGAGGGGAGGGAGTGGGAGGAAAGGAGGGAGGGGAAACTGTAGCTTGTATGTAAAATACATTTTAAAAGTTTAATTAAAAATAATGTGTGCATTACCTTACCCAGACTAAAAGATGACATTCTACTCTCATGTGCCCCTGTACCACCTTCACTGAAATGTCTCGCTTGGACTCTCAGGGTTTCGCAAGGCTTAGCCTAAACAATCTATTATTAATAAAATGTTTTTGTTTATTCTTTGAGACTTTCACATATGCACATAGTGTACTTTATTTATGTTCTCTCCCATTCTCACCCTCCAACTCCACCCAAATCCCATGTCTCCTTCCCAACTTCCCATCCATTTTTTCCCGTTTATTTATTTATTAAAAATTTCTGTCTCTTCCCCGCCACCTCCTCCTATTTCCCTCCCCCTCCCCCAATCAAGTTCCCCTCCCTTGTCAGCCCAGTGGGAAGTCCAAGGACTGCCCACCTCCATCCAGGTCTAGTAAGGTGAGCATCCAAACTGCCTAGGCTCCCACAAAGCCAGTACGTGCAGTAGAATCAAAAACCCACTGCCATTGTTCTTGAGTTCTCAGTAGTCCTCATTGTCCGCTATGTTCAGAGAGTCCGGTTTTATCCCAGGTTTTTTCAGACCCAGGCCAGCTGGCCTTGGTGAGTTCCCGATAGAACATCCCCATTGTCTCAGTGTGTGGGTGCACCCCTCGTGGTCCTGAGTTCCATGCTCGTACTCTCTCTCCTTCTGCTCCTGATTTGGACCTTGAGATTTCTGTCCAGTGCTCCAAATTGGGCCATTTTTTTTTAACAGAACTTGCCTCAAGTTTATTTGTAAAAACAGCATAAGGTCCTGAACATCTGCAAATACTGTGTAGGTGTTCACACCAGTCCATCTGTCTTCACATTGGCAGACTGAGACCTTTTTTATGGGGCCTTCACAGGGGTCTGGGCACCTTTGGGAGCCTGAGCTGCAGCTGAGACCTCTGCCTTGGCTTGAACCTTGGGCTTTGTTTTTTGGAGCCTACAACCCCTGGTCATGTAGCTTCTAATCCATTTCCCAAGCTTGGGGTGAGCAATTAAAGCCAGGCGGGTGAGTTTGTGGCTGGAGCCCTTTGGCACCTTGGGCTTCACCACCTGGGGCTTCACCTGGGCCTTGATGGCCTCCACACGTGCACTCATGGCCTTTGCATTATTTGCCTGCATCTTCTTCAGGCCTTTCTTGTTGTGCTTCTTGGCAAAGCGCATGGTCCTCAGGAACTTGGGGTCAACCCCCTTGAGAGATTCGTATCTTTGTGACCAGGATTTCTTGATGCCGTTTCTGTGCCATTTCCGGGACTGGTTGTGTGTGGTGTGGTTCTTGGACTTGGCCATGGCTGGACGGTAATCGGTGGCTCCCGAAGTGCCTGCGACTGGAAGAGAAAGAGACTTCCCATCCATTTTTAAACATAACTTGCCGAGTCTAATTAGTGCTACCCATAAGGATGTAGGTATGAGACCATACATCCAACTGTCAACAGCTCCTCACCGAGGAATGGGAGCTCATGGACCCCCTCCCTCATCCATGCACTGGAATGTTGATTGGCTTGGCCTTGCATGGGTCTTGTGCAGGCAACCACAGCTGTTGTTCATTCATGAGCACAACAGTTCTGTCATGTCCCTAAACAAACTTTCAAAACTGCAGTCCAGTCAAGAGCTAACCCTCTCTATGGAAAAATGAGCTTACTCGGGATCAAGGATGATGGTTAGTGGTGAAAGGAGGTGTGGAGTTGACTGGATGCTGGAGTCTCTAATCTAGTGCTGGCCAACCGTGAGCATGTCTTTAGTCAAAGAAGGTAGTAATTCTGTCCAGAGTCAGAGGAAGTAGCTGGGAAGAACACACACACACAACCAGGTCACAAGTGGAACCATCAGAGCACTTTGAAAAAACACTGACATAGTCTAATAGCCTCAGAGACTCCATACAACTGCCCAGAACACGTAACACATTGGCAATAGAGTTAAGAATTGTATTCATGTCTATAGACTCTTGCTACATCCAGTTGTCCGATGGAACCAGTTACAAATAAAGCCTGAGTAGGATGGGATGCCCTGATTTGATCTCATGCTATATAGGATAATTTGGAACCTGCAACAGGCATTGGTGAAGTTGGCAAATAAACCTAACTCCACACAACCATATCTATAGCTATGCCCAGAGTAGCCATAGCAACAACATTTCTCTAAACATCTGCATCTGATCCAGTATGCAGACAAGACTATCAGCTGGATAAAAAGAATAATCTATACACACACACACAGAGGCTTCTGAAAAATTAGCCTATATCTATCCTGCCTATCGTTCTGATTTTAGTTCAAGTGAAATTTCCCTGTGTAGGGTCCTATCAAGTATTCTTGCATCCCTTGTGGATGCAAGCACAAATGGATCCTTTTCTAAATGAAAATTGGACAGCATGGAGTGTCTCGAGACAACCAGGATCACACATCTCTAGGGAGCGTTCAGAGGGCTAGCACAGCCTATAGAACCAGAATGGAAACAACAGGGTTCTTAGAAAGAGTAGTGAACATGCTCAAACTTGGTGGCGCTGGCTTCATTGTCTTCCCATAGCCGAGACCGACAACCATAGGACACAGGATTCTCTAAGCCTCTTAGCCCTGACCAGAGCCAGCAGATCTAAGAATTTCAGAGTCTTTCCATGGTCTAACTCCCAGCTATCCAAACAGGATACTGACATCACTTCCTGTGCCTGTGGACTGGCATTCATAAAACCCCTTCTATATAGGATCCCAAAGAATCAATTTCTGCCTAAGTCTGAAAGTCTAGAAACATTTCACTCCTTTGGCTCTTTGTTCCAGATGGAATTCATAGAAAACCAACCTCCCTTCAGGAGCCATCGAGGGGTAGAGGAAGATAAAAGTGGAACTTGCAGGAAGGTTAGGAGACCCCAACTTCTTCAAGGGTAGCAGCTGCCCTCTTGTCTAACTGGACTTCCACAACAGGCTTCATTTTGCTGCTTTCAAAACAAAAATATAGGGCATGAAAATGAGCCCTCTCATTTCCTAGCTTATAGGTGAGGAAGGCATGTTTTTCCACCTCCTCGCTCAGTGACTTGCCCAGGCAGGACCAAGAACACCTGCTTCTGATATGAGGGCTCCCTTAGGCTGCTTGGGATCAGGAGGGTTCCTCCCTGTGACTGCATCTGGGAACAGCTTCTCCTGGCCTGAAACACTGAGTGGACTTCAGAAGTGATCACCCCCAATTCTGCCATCTCAGTGCCCACTGGACGCCTCTCGGGGGGCATTCCTAGAGACAGCTGCAGTGGCCACCCAGGGTCCCCTGTCTCAGTGAGCTTGCTTAGCTCTCTGGCTTCTGGGTGGCACTCAATTTACAGAATCTGCCCAACCACAGGAGTCTTCTGAAGGGCAGATCTCAGGAGAAGCTTAGCAATGAAGTGACCCTTCAGCGGCCCAGGGAAACAGGTCCACACAAGGCACCCCAGATCTCAGGGTTAGTCACTGTCTCTCCTCCACTTGGATGTGCTTTTGGGTCTCTGAGCCTGTCTGTCCTCTGAGATTCTCAAGGGAAAACCTGCTGTTCCTTCTCAACTACATTGAAACTCATGACTGACAAGACAGTCCTGGAAAAGTTTCAAGTTCTTCTTTATGGAGTCTCCATAAGCCCAGAAACACAGGCATCTAACACTTACTATTAAGAAAGGACTCCACATAGTACCCTAACAACATCTTGTCCATCTGTGGGGATTGTGTTGTTTGGGTATAAAAATTTGCAGAACATTTCCTATAGCTTGTTTCTCTAGGCTACTTGATTCTTCCCACACACTCCCAGGCACAGGAGCATACAAAAGATGGCCAGGGGATGTGCAGACAGAATTCTTCCGTGGAGCAAACTGTACCTTAAATCCCTGACAGAAAGTCTCTGGATGTCACCAGCATCCAGAGTTTCCCAGGCCTTTGTCTGATGCCCACAGACTCAACTCACTAAAGGAGAGATGATGAAAACCCGGATCTAACAGGATGCTGCTCACCTATGGAGTGCGACACAGCAACACGCCCCCCCCCCCCCAGTTGCTAACAATATTTCTCTGTTAAAGGGTGTCTTTAAAAGAGAGAATCCCTGAGAGGAGGATACAGGTAGTTCTAGATCTGAGACCCAAAACTGACAATCTGATCACTGAACAGAGTGAACCAGAGAGTAGGCAGGAATCAAATTAGCAGGGACATGCCAAATTGAGAGAGTGGTGGTCGCTGAAGTTTGAAGGAAAGGAGGAAGGAAGGAGAGGAAAAAGAAAGGATACAAAGAGCTTTTTGAAGAGACTTAATAGTTGTAAATATAATAAATAGGTAGTGTATTTCAGATCTTATGCATATGCTAATTCATATGCTGAAAAGTAGGTAGACATTGTGTATATACTTATTTCATGAGGCATAATAGTCATGTTGTTTCTATGTAAGAAAGTGGCCTTGTTTCTAGAAAATACAGGTGGAGTTTACTCTATGTGTGTTTATATGTACATTTATGTGTACGTGTGCTTGTACATGAAATGTGTTACATTGTGTTGTGTGTATGTATGTCAGTGAGTATGTCTTGTGTGTGCTATGTGTTGTCATATGTGAGTGTGTGTTTAGATGGGGTAGGAAGAATAGGTAGAGAATGAGAAAGACGAAGCCAACTTTATAATATGTTCCTTTATGATTGCTCTACAAGTAGAGCAATTTTCAATTTTTCCCTTGTGTTTAAAATGTTTCTAAATAAATGCTTGAGGGGTGGAAAAAGAGATGTTCTACAAGAAAAATGCATCTTGAAGAAAGCAGGGTCAGGGCCACACTAGGTGGGGCCCTTCAGGACCTGTTTGATGGACATAAATTTAGAATGCAGCGAAAATGAATTGCTATTCTGGAAAGCTTGACACATGGTGAAGATATACAGCTCAAACATAAAGAAAACCAGAGCCTGGCAGTGGTGGCGCACGCCTTTGATCCCAGCACTTGGGTGGCAGAAGCAAGCAGGTCTCTGTGGGTTTGAAACCAGCCTGGTCAACAGAGTGAATTCCAGGATGACCAGGAATACACAGAGAAACCCTATCTCAAAAGAAAAGAACAGAAAAGAGAAAAAAAGAAAAGAAAAGAAAGAAAAAAGATGAAAGATATATGCAATCTGAAGTGAAACCAATAAAAAAGGAAAGAAAAAAGAAATAGAAAATAGAGATTACCCCAAATTTGTCAGCAATACTAACATTTATACGACATCAGCAGTAGTAACAAAGTAGACATTTCTATAATTATCTATAATAAAAGATAAACTTCTGTCAACTATCTAGGGTAAGTAAAGAGAAAATCATTTTTGCATTCTGTCTAGAGAAAAATAATACGAATCACTGTCATATGAGGAGGGGAGGAGAGTCCACAGATAGAAGAAGCAGAAAGAAGCCCACAGAAATATGGCAGGCAATCAATACACTAAACCAGTACGTCAGTTCTCCAGACTATTGGTATGTCTGCATCTGTCAGTGCTTCTGATAACTACATGTCCATGTTATGTTTCTATCTAAACCTACCCCACAGGCTAGTCTCAGTTTGTGGCTCCAGTTTGGAAAGTATTTTGTGGCCTTCAAGAGGCTGGAACTGACTGGAGGAAGAGGGTGTTAGGGGAGGGTGGACCTCTGGAGGTCCTGTGTCATCCGCTTCCTGTGTGCAGTCATGTGACAAGCCACTGCTTTCCTCACTACCATGGATGCTGCCGTCCCAGCACGCCTTCCTCACTACAAAGGACGGGAACTTTTGAAAGCATATGCCAAATAAATCCTTCCTTCTTTGAGAGGCTTCTGTCAGGTATTTTGTCCTAGGACAAAAAAAGTTGCAGAATTTATTATCTTTCTCCTAGAACTTAATCTTCACAGCTTCCCTTGTTCAAGAATGCATAACTTATATCCCAAACTAGCACATCATATAATACATACATACACATGTTCACAAAACACACACATCCCAAACTAGCATATCATTTAAATACACACACACACACAACACACACATGCACACACGTGTGCACACATGAGTTCACGCATCCACGCTTAGAGCTTTGTTTCCAAAGTCCCATATTTTACATCAGCACATACAGAACAGTCTGGAAACAGTGCCCTAGCACAGCATGGCTTCTTCTGTACACATCTGTCTATCATGAGACTACTACGTTACAGCATCTGACCTCTAGGGAGTTGTTTACTTGAAGAGTTTATTTGAAGCAAGTCAACGATATTTTTCATTTATATTTATATTAATTTAACGTATATTCTGCTTTACACAGCCACATCCATTGACCCAGTGGAGCCCCCAAAAAGCAGTGACAGAAGCAGGACAAAGGTCTACCCTGTCCCTCTGGCCTCTGTTTGGAGTTGTTTCCCCAGGTTGCCGAGTTCAGGGTCACACTGAGTAGGCTAGGCAGCACTCTTCGGAAAGGCTCTGTGAGAAAATGGGATAGCAGGGGCAGGGGAGCTGGGGGTGTCTGGCTGAACTGTGTGGGTGTTTGTAACAAAAGCTTCAATCAGTCCCACAGGGAGCTCTCTGGGTGTGACACCCTCCTAAACTGTCCCATGTAAAGACTATGGACCCTGTTTTCCTGTACCCACATCAACTAGCTGGATGTATCTTGCTCTGAGGGAGAGGGAGCAAAAATGGAGAAGGCCACTTCCGGCTGCCAGGGCCTGTTGAAGGGACAGAGCGGCTGGAGTGGTTGGCAGTGACTGCTGGGACAGAGCCCCTGGAGTGACTGGCAGCCAGCACTGTCAGTGGTTGGGCACAAGTATCTGGGTCTTGAAGTGGGGGGACTGAGTGCTGTTTACACTACAGGGTCCTCAGACATTTCGTGACAGCCTCTAAGAAAGTAGGAATTTTTCTAGAAAGTGTGAAAAGCCAATGGAGAGGGAGAGGGGACTTGCTGAGCCACCACCTCGGTGTTGACACAGCTCCTGGGTCTGAAATGCCAAGACGCAGACCGAATGTTCCCAGTTTCTAAGAATGTGCCGCACTCTACCTGGACGGCCTCATTTAACCACCACTGCAGTTGCCAATAAGAAATCACCAGGATGGCATTTCCCTTCTCCCTGGCCGGGAGGGTAGAATTCCACTAGACAAACTTCAGCTGGGTGTTTGGAGAGAGGAATAAAACAAAACAAACTTTATTTTCTTTATGAAGTAGTACAAAGACAGTTTTAAGAGGCGAGAGAGTACAGCGCAAAGCTTTCTTGGAAAACTCACCGCTGTTTGGTCCACACCTTCAAGGTACATGCCCATAGCCCTGTCCCGCTGCCAGACCCAGGGCCCTGGGGCACTGCTCCCGGCTCAGGCAGGAAACTCAGCCCCAGCACAGGCTGGGCCTCCAAGCATCTACATTGAGAGCTTGGAATCCAAAACCAATACGGGGGACGGGGTGGAATACTGTGTGCAACGGGGCACGCCAATTGAATATTCCTGCAAACAAGCCATAATACGTGATAGCTAAATTTTCCTAGCCAGGCCAACATGTTTCCCTGGGAAATCCTCCAAAGACTTTCCAAGTGGGATGGCCAAAGCAAGAAGCCCCCAGAAATCTTCCTCCTCGTCTCAGCATAATGCAACCATCTCTGGTATTGGTGATTACAGTATCAATAAATGGACTACGGGGCCTAGGAGCCCAGTCTAGAAGAAACAGGAACTGCACACCTAGAGTGAGCCCCAAAGAACGGGACAGAGAAGAGGCATCTTCCCTGGAGCCCTGAGAAAGTGGACTGTAAAACAGAAGATGGGCCAACCCATGCACCTTGCAGCTCACTTGTGGCCATGAGCCCTTCCGGCTAATCCCAGGATGCCTTCACCCCCCCCCCACACACACACACACAGGCTCAGAGAACTGCATAACTGATCTTGGGAAGAGGAGCTTAGAAGAAAATTATTATTTGGGAAATTATTTTTAAACACCTTCAATCACTGCTTTTCTTAAAATAAAAATCACCTTATTGTGGAGCTTCTCTTAGGGTTTTACACTCTCACGAACAATTATATTCTTAGATGCTTATCTACTACAAATAATCTATGACAGAGTTGAAACTAGAAAATGAATTAGCTCTATCCTTTCATGACTTCTGCGTCATTTGCCCTCATTCCATCCTTCCTTGTCATCTAATATTATCCTTTCTTGTCTCCTTGCTGAATGTTATACTATATCCACGTGCACATCTGCTTACGCATACATGCATACATTATAGGCTAGGACTCACATATGACCGAGAAAGAGGGTTTGGGTGACATTTACTTATTATTATATATTTTAAGTGCATTTATTTTCCTGCAAATTTCATGATTTCACTTTTATTTAGAGTTGAGCAACATTCTATCTTATATATGTACCAAATGCATCCATTTATATGTTCATGGACATCTAGGTTGGTTGCACTTATGGAGCTATTTGGGTATATACCCAAGACTAGGTCATATGGTCATTCTATTTTCTTTTTTGAGGAATCTCCAAGCTGATTTCTATAAAGACTGTATTCATCTTCACTACTGCCCACAGTGACTAAGGGTTTCCTTTTCCCCATATCCTCTCCAATATTTATTGACTATTGCCACTTTTTTTTTTTATAAAATTTGGTGGTGTTGAACCACCATTTGTCCTTTAGACAGTGACTTACAGGAAATATACAGAAGAGAGGGTGCACAGGGTCCCAAACAGCTCAGCCACTTTTTCCTCTGAGAGTCTTGTATACAAAGGGGATATAAAGGACTTACTCAGAGTAACACCTGCCAAGCTCTCTCCCTGACAGGTACCTTTGAAACTCTCTATATTATTAACTCACCTAATCCTTACAAGAATCTTAATTAATTACTGTTACCCTCCACTACAGATGAGGGAAATGAGCCCACAGCAGCCTTCCTAGAGGACCTCGCTTAGAAACAATGGCAGTCGAGGTGCCGATAGGCGTAACTGTCAAAGCGTAACTTCGTCCCCTGCTCTCCAACTTAGCTCATAAGCCTTCAGTCATCTTGATTTTCAAGATCCCCTCTCAGACAGAATGCAGGCTACCCAAAACTCAAAAACACGAGACCTGCAAAGTCTGAGTCACAAAACCAATCAGGTATTTGTTAAACATGGAACAGAACCAAAGCCAGCACCCGGTCCAGAGCTTTAGAGTTCAACCAAGCAGAGAAAACAAAACCGCACAGACTAAAGACATACATCTGCTCGTGATCCAAAGACAATCAGACGAGCAAGTGTGGGGAAGTGGGGGGAGAGGGGGAGCAACTGATAAGCTAGTTCAAAAGTAGCCCTAAGGCATGTGTCCTTCCTCTAAGTCACCTCAAGCAAGGCATTGGGCCTATTTGAATCTCCTAGAAGCAATGACGTGACTCAATGCATTTCAAGAACAGAGCAAAGTGAACACGTGTGTTATCTTTAATCGATTCCAAAACATTTCAAATACATCATAGCACTTCATCCACCTACAAGCACTGTGAAGATCTATGCATATTCACTTTAGAAATGAAGATGCTGAGTCTCACCATAGTGGGAATGAATCTAAAGTCCCATGACTTTGTTTGATTGCAGCTTTCTCTGCCAGGTTCTTTCAAATGTCTTCTGCTTCCAGATCTAGCAGTTAAAGGTCAAGTTCAAAGAGAAGGCTGGCAAAAATCTAGACCATCAAACCGGCGAGAACTCGTTCCCAGTGCTTCAAATGCACTATAAGCCAAGTACAAGACAATGTCAGTTTCCATCATTTAACCAAACAGGATCTGTGCCATGCACATTCCAACCATAAATCCAATTTGGTGAATCATAAAAGGCTATTGTTTTCAAAGCTTTTATCTGATCTCCCTGATTCTCAGACCACTAGTTTAAACTCTAAGGAATCCCAAGATGCCGGTGGTCAACTTGTACAATCCACGCATCGCGTGATCAGGAGCCTGGCTGCCCAGACATGGAGCCTATTAGTCCTGTTTTGAGTATATTAAAATTTTCCTGGCCATCAAAATCCCCTGACCTTTTATATTATGAAGTCATTCATCTTTTGTTAAATCCCCATGAGGTACCCTTGGTATCCCCCTCCTGATAGATAGCAAAACTAACGTCTGGAGAGTTGAGGAATCTGAGGTCAGTGTCAGAACCATGATTTGGACCTCAAGTTACAATTTAGGGTTCTGCTTTGAGCTGTGGACTCTAGAAAGCCCAATGGTGAGTGACAAGCAGTCTGTAAAGATCTCACTGAAGGCTTGTAGACGGGGCTGGGTTTGTTTTGTGAGTTTTTTTTTTTTAATTTCACTGTTTATTATGGTGCTCAGCCCCATAACTCATCGCTACAGGCTTGTTCTTTGACCTCAAGAAGATTCCATAATGATAAGCTTTGGGGACAATATCTAGAAAACTTATTAATAGCACATTAACAGAAAACAGGAAAAATGGAGAAGAGACAGCCTCTGGAGTGACCCATCAAAACTTGGAGGTAGCCAGAAGAAGAGAACCCATGGACTAAAGGATAGGAACCGGTACCATCTCACCCCTGCCCCAGCTTTTTACAGTATGGGACACACTCTGTTAGTGAGCATCAATGACGATGTAAAGATGAGTGAGTGACACCAGAGTCAAGGCCCGCCTCTCTCCCTTGCTCCAGGCCAGACTAGTTGCTAATCTTTTCATCTCTTCTCCCCTACCCTATGGGCATGCCTTCCCTCTAATCTAAAGACATATCACATATCAGTAACAGTTCTCCTAACTGTGGATGACCAGGTCCAATCTTCCTACCTTCCTCTTTGCCATAAGTAGCCCTACCAGAGACGGTCCAGAGAATACCCTGTTTCTTCCTCTTCCAGCATTGTCTAACACCCCAATTCTAACCTCCCTGTTCCTGGCAGTTTATTTTATCATGTTATCATATTTGTATCTATCTGAACCACTCAAATGCCTATTTGTAGAGGACAATGTGTTAATAGAAGTGTAAGTAACTGAATACCAAAATAGTAGCACCAACAAAGCCATAGTAATGTAATGATAACAACGGCCACAGTGGCACTGTACAGCATTTGCTGTGTGCCCCGTGCTTCACATGTATGGCTCTGGGCCCCCTTCTCAGGTTCCTCCCAGGCTAGTCCATCACACAAGTGTGCAAGGCTTTGTGAAACTCAGGCTCAAAGACTTAAGTAGCATGAGCAAACCAATCAGAGCAGAGTGGTGCCCGGCTCTGTCATGAGACACGTCTTTCTCCAAAACGGACTCTCTGAAGTCCCGCCCTGAACTTTAATCCACTCTACCACCGGAAAGCTTTCCATCAAAGGAGCTGTTTCGCTTGTTTACCTAAGAATATTTGATAAATCAGCATGTTACTGTTATTATGAGTTTGGTTAACTTCAAAGTCTGAGGGAAAAGTCCCCACAAGATCACCCTGACTTCAGACACTAACTGCATACTTGGGGACATGCAGACCTATCCATACATCCCACCACTGACTACAAATTTGGGGTTCCCCACAAATACTTTAGTATTTCAGTAAATCCACACAGGACTCAAGAAAGCACTATATTCAGGTCAAGTTTTATTATAGCAAAACTATATAAATTTAAGTCACCCAAGGGAAGAACTAGAAAGAGCAGGGAAGAAACTGCACACCAGGTTTCTGGTTCCATTCTGCCCATGGAGTCACATGCTACCTCCTCCTGGCCACAGTGCATGCCTGGTAACCACAAAAGCTCATCCAAGCTTTCAATGGCCAGAGATTTTGTTGGAGTTCAACGTGGCAGTACCCAAACAATTGACTTTTCGTCTTCTGCTCACAGTAGAGATTCAGACCAGTACTTTTGGTCCCTGGTTCCCCCTGAAGTTATAACTGATGCTGTATCCCAAAGCACCTATCACAAGTCATACCGCTTGACTACGCTGTTGCCAGGGCTCCCAGAAGAGAGGAAAAATACACTTCCAGCAGAGTACAAACAAGCTCCAAAGGCCACACAGCTTACTCCCTGAGTTCAGGTAGATAATATTGTGTACTTGTTCCATGTGGTAAGTCCACAAGTTCTCTGGACCCTGACAGGCTTAAGGGTCTTAACCCCAAAATAAACCTTGATAGTTTCAAGCATGGTCTAAAAGTGAGGAGAGGCCAAGGAAAGAACCTGTAATCCTGTGTTTCCTGCTAAGCACATCCATGGTGCCCCAGGCACTGCCCTCAGATCCTATTTGCCTGCCTGAAGCTTCCTCCATAGACCTGTCACATAGTGGCGTAGGGTTAGGGAATACACACATCTCTCAAAGGCCGTGGCTCAGTCTGTCCTTCCTCCCTCCAATTCTTTAATGATGGCAAGAAAGTTATTCTCATCCAGACCGGCAGCTCTGGAAGCCAACGGGTTTCTCCTGAGGTCCCTGAGGATCCAAATCCACCCGTGACTATCAGGAAAAGAGCCATCTGCCCCAGGACCATAGATGTATTCACAGGAGGATCTTCTCCACAACCTCACCATCCCTGCTATTAACACCTACACAGCCATGAGACTACCATGACCAAGAAGGCTGCCTCTAGTCTACCCAACAGGCTCACTAACTGTTTTTTGTTTGGGTCTTCCTTTCGTTCTTCCCCAAACAAAGAACTTAGCGTAGAATCTTGTTGCTGGGGTGTGGTCCAGTGGCGAGTGTGGAACACTATCTGGGAGCTTTGTGGAAACAGACCTCCAGCCTGTCCCTGTCGCTGTTCCCCGCAGAGGAACAAGATCCCCAGAGGGTGCCTGGGAATATTGTAGTTTACGAAACACGATTTCTGCCCATCACCTGTACATCCTTCCTGAGCCCTGCGTTCTGTGATTCTCAAAGGGTACAACATCCAAACTCAGGCTTGAGATGACTCTGGCAACTGAGGAAACCCAGGCTCTAATTGTCACAAAGTAGAGTCACAGAAGATGCCTGGGAAACCAAAAACCCTTGGACAAGCAACACTGGGAGTCGGGAGCAGGCTCATTTTCCATAGACCAGTGTGCTTTGCGCGCCATCTGAGGTCTTGAATATAAACCCTCCTGAGTTCTGAGCTAAACAATGAGAGTAATTATGGGCTTGCTTATTCCCTTCAGATGCAGGCCGTTGGCCGGTGGGCCCTCCACAGGGTTCTGCAGGAGGTCTTGTTTCTGAGTGGGGTGGAAGAGCTCTGGTTAACCAGAGCAAACCCACGGAGGGGCAAAGCTGACATACCAGGATAATGACACGTAGGTTGACCATATTTACCGGAATACTCTTGTTCTAGAATTTCAAACAAAGGCTAAACCCTAGAAAAACACACCACTAAAGAGAAGCAGGTTGTCTTGAGTGATTTATTGGAGAACAAAGGAGAGGGGAAGAAAGAAAAGAGAATTATCAGAGACTCACATATACTTCCCTTTCCCCTGCCTGGGCTAAGAACAGCCAGTGACCATGGCTTTCCCACCCTCCTCAACGGCAGAGCCTCAAACACTGATGGTGGTTTTTTTTTTTTTTTCTGAGATATGTTTTTCATGCAGCCACATTAGATCCCATGAACCCATTCAGACTCAGAAAAAGAAAGCTGGCTGAGGTACTGTCAGGGAGCAATCCCTTCTCTTCCCTTCTGCCTCCCTCCCCCCACCAGCCCCACTCCTCTCTGAACATCCCTCCCATAACAGCCACCTACAAATACATGCGAATGAAGAGAAAACTGACCAAGACTGGATGCATCCCCAGAGAAGTCAGAAGACCAGGCTCTGTGTCCTTTTTTTCAGGAAGTGACTGGGAGCTTCTAAGGTTTGGAATAAGTGCTGGGAGTGTTTGGCCTCAGGCCTGTCCCATGTGAGTATGGAATTCTAACAGAAAATGGTGACTTTGCCAGTGTACAACTGAGAGCAAGGGAAAGGGTCCATGGAAACTGGAACAGCAAGAGAGAGGTGAAAACTTTTGTACATGCCATGAAGGTGTTCCCAGCACAGCCCGTCACACGTCAATCAGGAGACTCGCGTGTCATAGCCATTCTATCCACGCCCTGAACAGCGACACACACACGTTATTTCAACACGTTGGTAAAGGAAGACTTATCGACAGCTACCACAAGCCTGGCAAAGAAACACAAAGACGGGCCAGCTTCCTGTCCTCAAAGCTGAGGGCACCTTTAGTGAGGCAAGTTCAACCGTGAGAAACAAATTGGAACAGCGCAAGAGGGGATCTGGCAAGGACTGAACTGCTTTTGGGGAGAGGTGAGCAGCTGATAGTCTGAGTAATAGGGTCGCCAGGTAGGAAGTGTGAGAGTCATCGACCATGAAAAAGCACGCTGCGTTCTGAAAGTTGTTCTTTTGGAGTTGTCTTTTAAAAAAAATATATTTTACTTAGGAAGTCCCAAAGTCTTCACCTCTCCTGTCAAGGAGAGGGTTACTTGCCAGCTCCAGGGAAACAATTTGAAATTTCTAATTGGAAGTCTTGGTATGTAATCGTTTGCCCTGTCTCATTGTCTGGAACTCCGAAGGGGTGACATACTCCGGGCCAGGTAGTGCCACACAAACAGAGAACTGGCAGGCAACTGGGCTAATTAGCCCATTTATACGCACAGAAACTACAGAAGCTGTGGCTGCTCCAAAGTCTGAAAAAGGACGCAAAACCAGGGCAAGATGTGGGCCTACCAGAGGTTCATAGCAAAATATTTGCTGAGCAGAACATTCCAGACATAACCAGTTAGGTTCTCTCTGGGCACAGTATGGAAGTGCACCCAAGGGATCTCCAGCCTACATGAAACGCAGGGACTGAGTAGTCAGACATGAGGACCCATTGTAGACAGAGCTGGTGACATGAAGCAGCCAAGGAGAAGGCAACCCAGGGAAGGTATGGGAGGAGATTGCTCCCAAGCTCCTCAGGGAGCTGCATCGACCTCAGCTGAGCCCAAAGAAAGGAGGTGTGTTGGCTAGCCTTTCCATAAATGTGACAAAATCCTTGTGGGTGATGGTCAACTTTAAGGAAGAGATGGGGTGTTGTTGTGTTGTTATTGTTTGCAATGTTTGGAGGACTGTTTAGTTGGTTGATCATTTGGTTGATTGTTGTTTGTTTTGGGGTTTTGTTTTTTGTTGTTGTTGTTGTTGTTTTGTTTAGAGACAAGGCCTCACCATGCAACCCTGGCTGACTCGGAACTCACGCTGTAGACCGGGCTGGTCTTGTGCTCACAGAGATCTGCCTGTCTCTGACTCCTGAGTAGTGGGACTAAAGGCATGCAGCATCGCTCCTGACCAAGAGATGTATTTGAAGCTGGGCAGTGGTGGTGTATACATTTAATCCCAGCACTTGGTAGGCAGAGACAGGCAGATCTCTGTGAGTTCGAGGCCAGCCTGGTCTACAGAGCAAGTTCTAGGACAGCTAGGATTGTTTTGAGAAACACCAAAAAGAAAAAAAAAAAGGCCTACTTAACCCTCAGTCTAGAGATTTCCTTTCATATCCACAGTGGCCTATATCTCTGAGCCTATGACAGCACTGCATAGCATGGGAGGGAGGACCACAAGGTAGAGGAAGCCTGCTTACCTCACGGCATCGGGAAAGCAAAGACAGGACAAAGAAGGGGCTGGGGTTCAAACAACCCCTCCAGGAGCATGCCCAGTGACCTGATTTCCTTGCACTAGGCCACACATGCCCAAGGCTCCACCACCTCCAGGTAATGCCACAGGAATTTTCCAGATCCAACCATAGTAGGCAGACAGAGGGAGAGAAAAGCAGCAGAGGGATACCCCTGATGAGAACAGCAGCCTCTGGGGTCAGTTTGCTTCCCCACGTTGATGCCATGTTTCCAACTCCAATCATAGTAACCCATCCTCCTCCAACCAGAGGTTGGAGTTGGTGGCCTAAGCTGGTCAGTCTCCTTGTCCCTCTGACTGGTCAAAGAATCAGCATGGGACTGAGGAGGAAATGCTGGAGCCTTTCCCCACGAGAAAAAGAAATATTGTCTACTGAGGGTATAAACTAGTGAGTCCTCCCTCTCCTCCTTTATTCCTAAACGGGTCCCAGCCGCCATTCTAGTGTTCCTGACAACAGGATGCACAACTAATATCAGAAACATATGGACTGTAACCAGTTACCTCCTGGTCAGTGCTTGTCCCCCACCCTGTGTCCAGCTCCAAGAGGGCACCCTAAAGGAAAGGAGGCTAGAAGTGGGGATCTTTGTCTATGGTAACACTGGCATTGTCCAAGACACTATGAGGAAACCGTCCCCGTGTGCCACCTCCACGGCCAGTGTCCTGACTCAGAACTTGTCCTCAAACAGAGCTGATGAGAGTCACTCCTCAAATCCCTCCACCTGGAGCTGCCATGCTGCTGCCAACTGCCTGCACCGCTTCCGCCCCTCCAGGAAGCCCCGAAACCTGAGTCTGAGAGATCTCTCCAAACACGAGACCCGCGTTGAATCCCATACGCTGCAACCTTCAACGAGCTTTTGGTGCAGAGCCATTGAAAGCCTTCTTCAGTCGTCTGTGGAATGGGAGCGCTAACGGAATCGGGTTCATCGGATTATTGCCACGTTAAGTGTGATGATGGATTAGAAGCACTTTAGCACACAGTAGACACGGCTGGAATTGTTATCGTCACCACTGTGGCTAGTGTTATTAAGAAATGCTCCAAAAACCCATGCTCTGTGAAGTAAGCCGGTATCTGACCTTGTAAAATCAGAAAGTGCACCCTCCTTGGGAAATAGCTAGCAGCTCCTAGTGGTAAATTCCAGGGCTTGGGTCTATTTTTTGCCTTTATATCCTTTCTCATTTATTTTTTGATTTATGAAAACGCATCCATCATTTTGTAAGGAAGGCCTCCAGACGCATGAACAAAAATGATAAAAATGCACAACAAAAACAAATAAAACCATTCAGCATGGCCAACAAGTCGGGCATCGGGCCCCAGTGGGGTAGATAAATCCAGAGGCAAGCTTGGCGGCGGGACTCAGAGGTCAATAGCCGGGACTCTGCTGGGGGAATAGAAGAAAGAATTCTGAAGGCTCAACTGATGGCCCACCTCAAATCCATGCAGAGCCTCTGAGTGACTTCCAGAAGCAGCTCCCAGAAGCATCTTCAAGAGGCCAGTCCAGAAGACTGGAAAGGCTGTTCATCTTTGTTCCTTCATGGGGGAATGTTTTCAGAGAGAGAGAGGAAGAGAGAGAGAGAGAGAGAGAATGTGTGTGTGCCAAGGCTACCCTGAGAAGGTAACAAGGTTGTTTCTCTATCTTTGCTCCATCACTCAGGTTATAGGGTTGTAGTGATGAGGCGAGCAGGCATGCTTTTTGTCCCACCCAGCTCCCGCACGGCTAGCTTAGCCGCAGAATAATTACAGGAAAACTGTATTCATTTAAACACTGCCTGGCCCATTACTTTCAGCCTCTTATTGGCTAATTCTCACATCTTGCTTTAACCCATATTTAGTAATCTGTGTAGCACCACGAGGTCAATAGCTTACTAGGAAAGAGTCAGCATGTCTGACCTGGCAGCCGGCTCCATGGCATCTGCCTGACTCTGCTTTCTTTCTCCCAACATCCTGTTCTGTCTACTCCACCTATCTAAGCTGCTGTCCTATCAAAGGCCAAGGCAGTCTCTTTATTTGACCAATGAAAATAACCCATAGACAGGAGACTTACCTACATCACAGGGTTACTATAAGGACCCCAAGTGCCGCCACCACCGCAATCATTTGCTTTGAGAGTAACAGTTTTCATCCACCGCAGGTGATTTCTACTCTAGGAGGTGAGAAGGTGTATGAAACAAAAGCCTGGGGGACAGGACATGATCTTCACAGGGAGGCCAGGAGCGAGGCAGCGCTCCCAAGACTGTCACGGGAATACTCCCATCCAAAAATGTCTTCCTTCCCATGTTCTGAGTACGTTCTGGGGCAGTCCTAGTCATCGCTGACCAGACAAGAACTTTATTCAGAAGCAGGAAAGGGACTAAAGATGGCCTTGTGTGAAAGCTTCCCGGAGGCTGCTCAGGACCGACTGGATGACACGTCGCAGGGCCAGCTGAGTCTTCTCTGAGGGCATCTGAGGCAAGGAGACCAAATGATGCTGCAAGCATCCATCCACACATTGCACAGAAGAGTGCCCTGCTGAGAAAGACAAGAGCTGCTCTGAGGGTGGAGCCCAGGTCATTTCTAGCCACCAGAATAGCAGAGCTCACAGAGCTGCTACAGATCGTCCTGACTGAGCATGACCTTGTGCCTGGCGGAGTCTGGCCCTGATGCATATGATCCCACTGAGTCCTCACACCCCTCCCACCCCCACCAGTACCTGTGCTGTTACTACCACGTGAGTAAAATGGTGGGAAGTTGAGGCCAAAGTGCTGGCATGGCTGATGAATGGCAGAGCTGGAATTTGAACCCAGGCAGTTTAATAAATGAAATAAGAGTAATGTAGGATTCCCCTCTGTATGCTGTGAAAGCCATTGGTTAATAAAGGAACTACTTTGGGCCTATAGCAGAGTTATAGGAGAACAGAGCTAGGCGGGGAAAACTAGACAATGCTGGGAGAAAGGAGGCGGAGTCAGAGGGAAGTCATGGAGCCCCTGCTGGAGACAGACACTGGGACCTTTACCTGGTAAGCCACTGACATGAGGCAATATACAGATAAATATAAATGGGTTAAATTAATATAAGAGTTAGCCAATAAGAAGCTAGAGCTAATGGGCCAAGCAGCAATTTAATTAATATAGTTTCTGTGTCATTATTTCAGATCTAAGTTACCTGGGCAGCCAGAAACCAACAAGCGACCTCCCTCTACCACATGAGGTTTGACACACTAGATCACACACCCTCCTGTTAAGGCCACAATTGATGTTATAGCTCCCTGCAAAGGCCAGCTGTGAGTGCTAGAGCTTTCTGTGTGTCCTTCCAACAATCTCCCATCACCTAGAGTGATGGGCTTGTGTCATCATTCCCATAAACTAGAAGAAGCCAACGATAGGGACACAAAAGCTCCAAGGAAGGAGCTTGTGAGAACAGCCCAAAAGGGCAGCCCCTCCAAGTGAGACTGAATGACTTTTGTTTGCCCTGCTGAAATGTATAGGAAAACACCCGAGCTGAGACACTTGAGGCAGAGTTCCAGTAAGTGACCTTGCCTTATCAATCTCCCCCCTCTGACCATCGTGAAGGGTTTCTCTGAACCCAGAAAGATCCTTGGACCAGGTTGGGGGTCAGCAAGCTCAGAAGCCTAGTCTAATCTACTGACTGTTTTCTCTGTAAAGTATTATTGAGTTGCAGCCACAGCCCCTCCTTTATGAATCCTCTCTGACAGTTTGCGTGGTAGAAGAGCAGAATTGAGTAATTGTGACAGAGACCATATGGCTCCCAGAGCTTGAAAGATCTCCTTTCCAGACCTTTCTCAACCCCTGGTTCAGAAAGATAGCAAGCTGAGGGGCCCCCCTCCTCCACTTCAGTTGGGGCACAGCACCGCACAATGCATTTGCTCTACAGAAACTCTGTGCCAGTGGCTCAAGCTGCAGAAGCACGTGCATATAACTGAGTGTGGGAGCAGACATGGAGAAAGCCCCACTGGTTCAGGCGTGGGGGTCTGGAGAGGGACCAGAAGGCTGGGCTGGGCAGAGTTGGGCAGAGCTGGGCAGAGCTGGGCAGAGGTTTCCTGCCCTACCCTCCCACAATAAGCTCTGACTAGGGTCAGGCTGCATCTAAATGTATTCTGTTGCACTAAGTAAGAAGTCATACGATTAGTCCTTCTGCATCAGGGTGAGTGTCCAGGTGGAAAGAGGGAAGGTGGTGAAGCTGAATTTCTTGACCTTTTGAGTTTAACACAAAAGCAGAACATGCAGAGAAGTGGGGAGAAAGAAAAGAGAACAGTCCAGAAAAACAAGGACGACAGACAGAATAGAAAAGCTTTTGAAATTCAGATCATGAAGAGTCCAACTTAGTATGAAGCCTCAAGGATTAGAAGGGTTTCCAGGGGCAAAAGGAGAAAGAAGGACAGTCAGGCTGGTGGAGGAAGTCCACTTGTCTCCAAGGGGAGTGCATCTTCCTAACCAGAGAAAGGGCAAAGAGCATGTAGAAAAGGAAGGCACCCCCAGTGCCCCCATAGCTAGAACAGGGGAAAGAAGGAAGCAGCCAAAAGTGGCCAAAGGTGTCTTTCCAGAACTTGTGGGCTCAACTGCAGATGTTGAGATCCCATTGTGTTATTGGGAGCCTCCTGGAAGCCCAAACTGATATGGGGTGCCCTTTTGTATACTGTGAATATGTTTTATTACCTTGGTTAATAAAGAAGCTGATTTAACCAATAGCCAGGCAGAACAGAGCAGGTTGAGAAATCAAAGTGAAGAAAGGGAGAAAGAAGGCAGAGTCAGGAAGATGCCAGCAGCCACCAAGGAAGCAAAATGTGAGGGTAAAAAGAAAGCATGTGCCTCATGGTAATATAGAATAATAGAAATCGGTTAATTTAAATTGTAAGAGCTAGTTAATAATAACCCTGAGCTGCGGGGTTGGTGAAGATCTTCTTCCAGTAAGTGGGTTGCCTTTTTGTCTTAGTGACAGTGTCCCTTGCTTTACAGAAGCTTCTCAGTCTCAGGTGGTCCCATTTATTCAATGAGGCCCTTAATGTCTGTGCTGCTGGGGTTATACGTAGGAAGTAGTCTCCTGTGCCCATGTATTGTAGAGTACTTCCCACTTTCTCTTCTATCAGGTTCAGTGTGTTCGGACTGATATTGAGGTCTTTAATCCATTTGGACTTGAGTTTTGTGCATGGTGATAGATATGGATCTATTTTCATTCTTCTACAGATTGACATCCAGTTTTGCCAGCACAATTTGTTGAAGATGCTCTCTTTTTTCCATTGTATACTTTTAGCTTCTTTATAGAAAATCAGGTGTTCATGGGTTTGTGGGTTAAAGTCAGGGTCTTCTATTCGATTCCTTTGGTTGACTTCTCTGTTTTTATGCCAATACCAAGCTGTTTTCAATACTGTAGCTCTGTAATAGAGTTTGAAGTCAAGGATGGTAATGCCTCCAGACAATCCTTTATTGTATAAGATTGTTTTGGCTATCCTGGGTTTTTTGTTTTTCCATATAAAGTTGATTATTGTCTTCTCCAGATCTGTGAAGAATTTTGATGGGATTTTGATGGGACAATGAGGACTACTGAGAACTCAAGAACAATGGCAATGGGTTTTTGATTCTACTGCACGTACTGGCTTTGGGGGAGCCTAGGCAGTTTGGATGCTCACCTTACTAGACCTGGATGGAGGTGCGTGGTCCTTGGACTTCCCGCAGGTCAGGGAACCCTGATTGCTCTTGGAGCTGATGAGGGAGGGGGACTTGATCGGGGGAGGGGGAGGGAAATGGGAGGCAGTGGCGGGGAGGAGGCAGAAATCCTTAATAAATAAATAAATTAAAAAATAATAATAACCGTGAGCTAATAGACCAAATGGTTTATAATTAATAGTATGCCTCAGAGTGGTTATTCAGGAACTGGTGGCCAGGAGAGAAACCTCCAGTTACACCAAACCGAGCATCTCTCCATGTCTGCTAAAGAATCAACCTCCTTTGTAGAAAGGCAGGGCAGGAGGAGAGGACATGGTCCCTGGGGCTCCCACATTGAGCTCCAGGTAGCTCTCAGCTCTCTATAAGAGCCCACTATAGGCCATTGTCTATACTGTACAGTAGATAGCTCTTCCTCTTCTTAGAAATGGTTCTAAAAAGGAAGGGCCCCCTCCACCAGACCAACAGCCTGCAGGCATCGTCTGAACAGGCCTGTTGTCTCATCTCACCAGAAACCTTGTGAGTTTAGAGCTGCCTACCTTGTAAGAAGAGAGAGATAGCAAGCAAGACAGATCTCTGATAACCTGGCGCTGGCCCCCGGATCCAGCCATACTTGTATTAAGTGTTGCTGTTCACTTCCCATTTACACAAGCCAATAATTTTTCTTTCGATCTATTAGTAGTTTACGTTGGGCAACTGTCACCTATTCCCTAAACAAGACTGTTTGCTAATCCCAGGCAAGGTCTTCATCTCTGGTTAGGTTCTCTCAAAGACTCAGTCGATGCTGCTGTCCATCCCCAGGCTCCATGATTCACTCGGTGACTATCTCCCAGAGAATGCCAACTTGAGCAACCCAGGGCACAGCCACTGTTAGGACTTAGGACTTCCCACCTTCGTCATCTTGTCAACCTGAGACGCCAAAGTCACTCTTGCCCTCACTTCCTTCTCCACCTTTCGTCCACGACTCCAGAGCTTCTGCCTTCCACTTTCGTCTCACGTGCCTTGCCAGTTGGGAGTCCCTCTTGTTTCTAAAAGGAGTCCCTGCTGCGGCTGTCGTGCGCCATCTCCCAGGAACCACAGCTGGAAGCTGCTGTGCAGGGCAGTTCTGCCCGCAGGCTGCCTCACCCTGGGTTTCTGGGGTTCACAGAGAAAAGCCAGGCAGGTTCGGGTGGCTGGCACCTCTCCTCCGACCTTCTCACTTCTCCCGTGTTTACCATCACCTCGTAAAAAGCAGTGACCCTGAGGTGGCTCCTGGCAGCCCAGGTTCCTTAGAGCTGGGAGAACTTTTGTTTTGGACACGAGAGCTCTGGCTGAGAAGACTCTTCCCAGATACAGCCCAGCCTTGATGAAGATGACAGCGCTGTGGGGGGAATCCTAGAAGGGTCTTTTAGGAATGACAATAGCGGTGACAGGGATACCATAGGTGGCTGGCAGACAGTTCTCCCGCTGGTCCGGAAAGTCAAACATCCGACACCTGGTGTCTCATGTTATCCTCACACGTGTGATCTGGGAACTTGTGCCACCTCCACTTCTCAAATGAGGTTCCTAAGTCTCGGTGAGAAGATGGGACTTGAAGTTGCTCAGCTGGGAGGCCATGGTCAAGGTGGGCTCTGTCTGAGCTCCATGAACATGACGGTGCCCAAGAAGTCACTGGTCACCGGGAATCAGCCTTTTTCATCTCCACCTGCAGGAACAGTGACCACCTTGCTCCCCACAGGGTTTCTGTGAGGATCTGCAGCAGTGTGTGTGTGTGTGGGGGGGGGGGGTCAGAGAAGCTCTACAAAGTGTCAGGACTTGTCATCCCTTAGGCAGTGTGCTCAGATGTGATGTGGCTAACGGTAACCTGTGCATCTCTCTCTCCTCACCCTCATGCCGAGAGTGTGCAGGAAGACGTCAACAGACAACAGTTCCAGGGCATGTCTACCAGGAAGGAAATCCAACTAACATTGTTCTCCCTGACTGGCACACAGACTCCTGGTGGGCAGCCTAGGCTAGACAGACACTCTAGAGACACACGGCCAGAGGTAATCCCTTCCCAGCATTCACCATCTGCATGCCCCCAGAACCTCGTTTCTCATCTGTAAACTGGAAACTATAATGATACCTATTACTGAATCTGGGGAGCAAGACAAAGGGGTTTTTTCAGGGAAGAAAGGGTATTTTGAAAGAGCATCTCTGTGTGGCCCAGACTGGCTATAATACAGACTGGTCTCAAACTCACAGCAATCCTCCTGTTGTAGACTCCCGAGTGCTGGGATTATAGCATGACTCACTACAGATGACATTATCTTTCACTTTTTAAAACATAAAATACATTAGGTATTAAAAATATAGTAAGCTATAACTCTGCAGCACCATGAAAGATAAATAAGGCCGATGACAACCATTATGCTACCAGGTCCCATTGGTCTCTTCCCTAGCAGAGATAACTATGCCCTCAAATTTGATGTAGGCCAAGGGTTGAGGCACTTTCTCTAAAAAGAGACAGATAGTAGATTTCAAGTGTTTTCAACTTGGTAGACACATTGTCTGGGGCAAGAACTGGGCAAGATGGGCAAGAAAGGACATGGTGTTGGCTCGACAGATTTTATATATTATATAGAAGTCTGAATTTCATGTAACTTTCAGATGTCAGGAATTTCCTGCTGGTGATATTTTTCAGCAATTTAGAACTGTATAAAGGCCATTCTTAGTTCACAGACCACACAACAGCAGGTGGACAGACTGAACTTGACCCCTGGTTACAGCTTGCCCAACTCTGGAATATCCTGTGTGTGTGTGTGTGTGTGTGTGTGTGTGTGTGTGTGTGTGTGTGTTTATCTGTATATAGCTGATTACCCACCCCTGCCTCTTCAACATTGCCTGAACTGCTACATATGACTTCAGCATGTTCCTCTTAGCGGCCACATTGGGTTTCACTCCATGACTTCCGCACAATGCACTCACAGAATGATTTGTAGGATGTCACTGCATGTCAACTGTTTCTCCAGTGCCCCTTTGAATGGGTATTCAGCGGTTCCAGTTTAGAGAAGGCTCCAGAAAGTACTTTTAGGCTTAGCTCCTCACTGAGGCCGAGCTGGCCTTTACACACAGCACTTCCGCTCTCTGGTCGCGGCCCGAGGGAGAAAATCTCCGCTGTTGCCTGGGCTAAGACACAGCATGGAAACGTGGAGGAGCCCTAGGCAGCCCCATTGAGTCGCCCGGCTGTTGGCACGCTGTCTCTTTAAATCCTCTCAGTGTGAGTGGTTCAGGCAGAGATGGGCAAACCACTCTTCACCTAGCTGGAACCATGGAGGCTCACATTTCCCTCTTTGCCCACACGTCAGACAATTACTGTTTTTAAGCTGACATGAAATCATAGAACAGGAAGGCAGGGGAACACGGGACATCAACAGCACCTCTTCGTTCCGTCAGCATGTGTGTGTTTATGAAGCCCTGTGTGCATGCCACTGGGCCAGGGACAGCAGACCACAGGGTGCACGGCACATGGCGTAGCCAGCACCTGTGGGCCAAGAGGGCTGCTGGCTTTAACAGGACGACAAAGCAGTACACGTCAGGCGCCGGAATCCATCTTTTGTGGACATGAATGTGATGAGAATCTGAAGGGAATTAAGATGGGATCGAGAAAGCCTGGGAAAGGCGTTTACAGCCGGGGTTTTCAAGAACTGAGAAGCAGGGGCGGATGAGCAGACAAACGGGGTGAAAATGAGCACAGCCACATAGACAACCCTGACTGGAGTAAGCTGGCTGCACCGTTCATGGGTGTTCTCAATTCTCCCGGTGCCCTGAAGACAGGGGACCTGTCCAGCCCAGCCTCTCCCTCTCCCCAAACACCCAGTGGAGACAATGCCCCAGAAGTACTGACTCCGGAGTTTTCAGACCTTGCTATCTGGAGCAGGCTCCTTACTCCCTTCGGAGTCTTCATTCACTTGATTGGCAAATGCGGGTGACTACACACTCCCTCACACCACTGTCGTAAGCACGGGAGCTGTAGTCCACACTGAGTCACTCCGAGAGTTGAAAGTGGTCCCGCACATCTGTTTCTCCATGAACATCTGGAACGCAGCCAGATATCAAACTCCGAGAAGATAGGATCTGGCCAAGAGCAGAAGCACTTGTCTCCTTTAAAATGGAACCTCTGGCCATGGCCCTTGATTTTGGATCCCAAACTTCATCACCATGGTCCCCCAGGGCCACCAGCATGGTCACTAAGAAAGATGATAAGTGACAGCAGCTCACGTGATCAAAGCCCAAAGTCACCGTCCCTGCAGCCTCACAGTAGGCAAGGGCCTCCTTCTCCGGCTAGCTGCAAATGCTACAAAATGCACATTTAAAGTTCTTTCTTCCAGGAAGCCTTTAACAGGGTGTCCCTGCACCCTTAAAGGATGCACAGATGAACCCTGGGGTAGAGAAAGTCTTGGAACTTCCACGTAGAGATTTGTTAGAATTGGTATTGTTTTTCTACTGCCGCTGTAACAAGTTACCACAAACCTAGCAGCTTAAACAACTGAAAACATTCGCACACCTTCTGGGGGTCAGGGTCACGCCCAATACAGTCCTTAAGAGAAGTCTCACACAGTCCAAATCAGGGTGTCTGCAAGGCGACACTCATTGAAGATTCTACAGAGACATTCGCTTCCCGCTCAGGCAAGCTTTGGACCTCTGGGGTCTCTCCTCACCAATCATCAAGTTTGGTCTCAAGTCACTCATATTCTCTCTTATGTTCCAATATTGTAGAACTCTCGCTACCTCTTTCGTCTCATCTCTAACTCCAGCCAACCAAAGTTCTCCGCTTTGAAAGTCTTCTGGGATAGGAGACGCTGACCTAGATGGTTGGGCAGTCCTTATTGTAAATTGTATCTATAAAGTCCCTGAGGCCTCAGAAGGTAACACGTCAAGGTTTTTGGAGATGGGGGCATGGCCACCTTTGGAAGGCTTTCTGTCGGTCACCACACTAGAGAATCCAAGCCCTCCTACTGTTCTGGAGACGGGGGCAGCAGTACAGAAGACCACGTGGAACTTAAGGTCTTGGACCAAAAGGTCCAGTTCACAGTAAAGCAAATGGACAGCAAGGCTCCCATTTGTTGGTTTGCTTTCAGCGTGGTATCAGATTATACTTTCTATCATCTCGGGAAGAGGACCAGTGGGGAGACTGGGGCAATAGGATAAAGGGGGGCAAATAGGAGGGGTGAGTATAAGCAGAGTAATGGCGTACACCTGTGAGGTGCCATAATGAACCTCTCATCCTTGTGTGTAGCCTACACTAATAATAATAAATTTGTGTTCCCTCGGTGGCTGGGATTCAGAAATAAGAGCCAGTGTCCTTCAGTGGGGACTTGTATATCTTCTTACCGACACTTCTTAGCTGTAATACCCTAAGAGTTGAAAGCACAAGTAAGAACAGGACGTTGGGCTTTGTATCACACAGGAACCTTGTACTACCAAGCTGAAGTCATGCCTCTCCAATCCTGTCCCTCCCACTAGAAGTCTGATTTTATTAATAAAAGAACTAAAGGAAAGCAAAATTTCCATACAGAAGTATGTGTTAATACAAAAGCATAAAGAAATTTGGGTCTCAGCTCTCCCAAAGGCATTTTTAGTGCCAAAGTTCCTGGAGGAAGGTTTGGAAGTCCAAGCTGGGGTCATGGGACCAAGGACCTGTGATGGGGTCAACAGGCCCTGTGGGGATTTTTTCAGAACTCCCCTAGACGCCCCAGATTGGCCTCTTTCCTATTTGCTTCTCTGACTGCGGATGGTTTTCCAAACGGTTTGGAGAATTTCCTTTCCACGTAGCCCCAGCCCCCACTCCAGACCTCTTGCTCAACCCAAGAGCCTTAGGGAAGAAAATGGAGGGTTCCTGCGGCTTCCATTTCTGGAGGTGTAAACAGAGTTGGGGTCCAGGCCTCCACGTTTCTTGCCTTTGGGGACAGCAGGAGTCAAGAGTTTCTGAATGGCCATGGGGGTGGGGGCTTCCTGTGCAGGACTTTACACATTTGCGGGCTCATCAATCCGGCACCTCGGGGACAGGAAGCCAGAGGGGTTTGTGGAGCCAGATAGCCAAATAAAAAGAATTACTTTTACCTTCCTGGAGTTAATTAATGCTGAACAGGGCAGCCCAAGTACCAAACCTGATCAGGCTTTCTCCGAGCAGAAATTCCACATTTGGCCCTGTAAAGCCAGCACAACCTTACCTCCGGAGCCCGCAAACGCAGGTCAGGCCTAGCTGGGAGGTAGAGAGAAACTCACACTCTCCCTCCACACTCCTCCTGGTGTTTCCCTTCTGGGTCTGATTTTTATTCATTTTTCCAGTTTATAAAACATGCTCACTGATGGGCCCTTGGGGCACATGTGGAAAAGCTTAAAAGACACAAGTACAAAACCAGACTGATCAAGCGTCAGGAACCAAAACCAGGAATTCTCCTCCGTCGGCCCCACCTCTACTCCTGTCCCAGTAACCTCCTGGCCTTCACCTCCCAAACTGGCTGAAAAGACCGTAAAGTCGGGTTTTTTCCCCGGGAGGAGAAGTGGTGGGGGTGGGAACTGTCCCCTAATGTCTCTAGCCAAGCCTTTCTCCGGAGGATGGTGCACGGGCCAGTGGTGGCTTGGCGACCAGGTTTCTTGAACAAGGAGTACAGACCTCAGTGTTGGGCATCACGGCTCTTCATCCGTCTCCAGGCGCTGGATGGCCTCCCAGGCGTCCCGGTCACATGCAAGTTATCCAAGTTCCAGGCCCTGCGTGTGCTTAGCAGGAGCTCTGTTTTCCCACCCCAGGAAGGGAAAGACAGAGGTTCTTTCCCCTTAGGGCTCGCTAAACAAGAGGTTCTGAAAGGCTCATCCCCTACCCCCACCCCTAACCCCCTATTAGAAGTGTGTGGCACCGAGATGATTTTAATCTGCTCTATTGTCCTCTGACTGATCATGTGAAGTGTGGGAAAGAAAAGACATAAAGGAAGCCAGGCATCGCTGCAGGTGCAGAGGCAGCCATCTTTCTTCTCGGTGTCACCCACGGTGGTGTATCTACTTCAGGCCTGGGGCTAAGCGTCAGGGGATGGAGGAAGGCCAGGCAAAGAACACACACTTGAGTAGGAGCCCAAAGGATGGATGGCAGCTACCCAGGTCAATGGGGAGCTGGAGCCAGTCTCTGAGGGTGAGGCAGGAGGCAGTGGCCTTAGCTGTGCACTGAACATCAGCGAACGTCTTCAGAAAGCGCCCTCCAGCAGGAGAGCCACTTGGCCACAACGCCTGCAAGTCTACTCAAGCCTAGAGCTGAATGCCCTCCCCTTGAAGGGCTGCAGTGTTAATCTCCATTTCCATCCAGGCTTCTGCAAGCATCCTTAGTATGTCCCCAGGATGAAGCTGGGATGGACAGCATAGGGAGAAACAGGCATGATCCTGGCGGTGTACATGTCCCCTAGCTGAAGACGGATTAGGGAAAGGGTTTGAGTCTGAATCCCCAGTAGTCACTAGAAGCCAGGTACAGAAGCACATGCCAGTAACCCAAGCTGGAGTTTAGGGAACAAGGAGGCTTGCAAACCCTGGGGTTTCTGGCCAACCAGCCTAGCCAAGCCATGAGTACTGGGTTTAGTGGGAGACCCTGTCTCAAAACACAGGGTATAAAGTAAGAGAAGAAAGCACCTGATGTCAGCCTCTGGCCCCCACACCCACACACATAGTGTCTCGTGACCCGTGTGGCTCGGTGGCATGGTTTCGCTTATCCCCCTTGGCCTCAGGAAAAAGGCGTTCACAGGTCACTCAAAACATGTGACAGTTGCGCACACATAACACACACAAACGCACATACAGAACACAGCACATCGTCAGAGGTAACACAAATGTGGACTTCCGTGTGGGACCTGCTCGTCCTTAGGAGCTCAGCAGACGCCTAAAGACCATCGCCCACTCGTGGCTTCCTTCAGGTGGCCAGAGGTTACTCTGACTCCTGGGACAAAGGCGAAGAGATGAGCGAGGCTGCCCAGCCATCTCCTCATGAAGTGGCATCAGGACAGCCATCACACGTGCTGAATCATCTCTGGACACCTTCTTCCTGAGGCTGAGGGAGATAAGCAAAGCCGTGTTGCCGAGCCACACAAGTCACAAGCTGCCACCAGGATCCTAGACTCTTATCCCTAATAAAGGCACCTTCCGGAAGGACTCTGTGCTCCCGTAGCTATTGGGTCACGGTGTTTTTCGCAGGAAAGGGAAGTTGGGGGTTAGGGGGGGTCTCTGTTAGAATCAGCTACACACCCCAGGTTGCCCCAAAGTTAAGATAATGCATGCATTCTGCTCCAGTTTTCTGGGGAGAGGTTCTCTGTGGTTTATTAATCCCACGTCTGCCCTTCATCCAATACAGGCATAAATGAAAAAGATGTACTTGGCTGAAAAGAAATAAGAGAATAAGAGACACCCCCTGGCCAAAGCATGGGGGTGGAAATAGGCAATTTTCCCAAAAAGCCATTGCATAGGTTAAAATCACCCCAGGGAAATGTTTAACTTGCTCCTCGGTCATTTATTTGAGCTTTAGGCCACTCTTGGGCTGTGGCGCTTAATGGAAGAGTATTTACCTTAGCAACCACAGCAAACTGGGATCCAGCAGGCATGCTGGGAGGACACAAAATCCCTTCACAAAGGAGGCCATCAGCTAAGAAAATGTCACACTTCACATTTGGGGATGCCATCAAGGGATCTTTTAAAAATATTTTTCTGTTAATGATGGTTAAGGGTGGAGAAAGGGAAAGGAAAGGAGAGGTGTGTTCAAGCCCCCTTCAGTTTTCACATCCTCCCCCTTCCTCCTGCTCTCTCCTGCTCCCTTCTCGCTGGACAGTCCTAAAGCAGGGATGGATGCGGGAGAAAGGACCCCTGGAGAATGGAGTATGGGAGCCATGCTGCTCTTCCTATGTCTGTTACTAGTAGTTACCATGCTGGCAGCATGCCCTGCGAGGACCCACACAAAGCTCCTGGATCGTTTCCCCGCACACAAAAAGTGCAGGTTATCCACAGGTGTATGTCCTTGTGACTCTGGCACCCAGTCAGTCCTCCATGTCCAGTAATAAATGCATCTAATTTCACGAGGCTTTGTCTAAGATCAGGCCTGCTGTACACATACACACATACACACACACACATGCACGCACACATTCACACACATATGCACACACGCATGTACACACATTCAGGTACGCATGCACACACGTGCACGTACATATGCACACACACGTGCACACATGCATCCCTGTGTTTGGAGAAGCACATGAAGAAATCTGCTGTTTAGGTGCAATCACCTGGACCAGATAGCACTGCTGGCCCAGTCAAGGACCTGGACTACCCAAAAGGAAGCCATGGACCTTGCAAGAAGCTCCAGCAAACTTTTAGCCTGACAATTCCCTCTGCTCCTCGGGAAATGCAGGCTTCTGATAATGGGAAGGTGGGTACAAGTGAGGAGGGTAGAAAGGGGATGGAGGCAAGCAGCGAACACATGAAAGTACAGAGAGCCAGAGAGGATAAGTTTAAGATGTTGGGTGCAGTGTCAGAAAAGACTAAAGGCCAGATTCTTGTTTCTGGAGGATGTGGTTCAGCTGGTGCTGGCCTGCCTGTTGCTCTCTTTGCCGAACAGCTTTGGCTCCCACCTTGGCTCACCACCCAGCTCCTGCAGAAGCCCACCAAGCCTGTGCTTGCCTTTCTGCCTCTCCTGCCCCCCCTTCTGCTGTGCCTCCCACACTTCCACACACCCCTCACGTTGCAGCCCGGACGTCCTCCAGGCCTGTAACCCTCCGAGCAGTCCCTGGAGCTCTCAGCAGCACTTTCCTTTGTGTCCGATCTGTCTCCATTTAAACTGACAGTTCTTAACCAGAACCCAGGGGACACAGGACACATGCCGATGTCTGGAGATGGTTTTGATTGTCCTGACTGAGGGCGGTGCTCCTCGTATCTAAGGCTAGAGCCCAGAATTCTGCTAAACATTCTACCATGCACAGAACAGAGCCCCCAACACAGCATGACCTACCCAAAATGTCAATACTACCAGGCAAAGAAAGCCTGAGTTTTCAGGATGAGGATGTCCTTTATCTTAGAAATCACCTTAGCTACGTCACCTTACCACACCAAATGCACAGTGGATTCTGAAAGTGTTACATGAAGGATAGACAGGCAGATCAACACAATTAAGACCACACTGGAAGAGACTACATTTACATCCCAAAACGTCTTCAGTACAGAAATACAAGGAATGGCTACATTGTAAACTTCAGTGGTCTGAGGGCCATGGATACACTTCAGAAGCTACCAGAAAGAGCCCAGGAACATGGGGGCCATTTACAAAACTCACCATTAAATTAATCATCTCACTAAACATGTTGGCCACTATTTCAATACATGATCCAATAGGTATGTTTCTCTTTTTGCAGCTTCCATTATGCTAGTTGGTTTGTATAAATTATGACTATCAACATAAACAGTTTTCATCCTGAACTTGTTGGTTTTGCTTTCTATGTCTTCACACCCTTTAGCCCCTGGGAACTCTGAGGGACAAAGGATTACAAAAACCTGGTTTTAAAATGCACTTTCTGCTGGACAATAGTGGTGCATGCCTTTAATCCCAGCACTCAGAACGTGGAGGTATATGGATCTCTGTGAGTTCAAGACAACTTTGTTCTACAGAGGTAGTTCCAGGACATTCAGGGCTTTACAAAGAAGCCCTGTCTTGAGAAAAAAAATAAAAATAAAAAATTTTAAAAAAAAAACAAGAAAGGAAGGAAAAAAATGCATTTTTAAGTCAGAAGTGCTGGGACATGGCTTTAGTCCCAGCACTCAGGAGGCAGAGGCAGGTTGATCTCTGTGAGTTCAATGCCAGCCTGGTCTACAGCGTGAGTTCCAGTACAGCCACAGCTGTGTAAAGACCCTGCCATTGCATTTTTGGGAGCCAGGCTTGCTCCCCACAAAACTTTCCACACTAAAAGCAGGGTGACTGTGAGCATGATTAGGTCCCACACCCCCACTCCCCTTGGTCTCCCTAGATCCCACTGTCAAATACACAGAACCCTTGGGTGAACATGAAGTCAGGGTGTCCCTGTCCTGGCCTGTCTGTTACTCTGAGACCATAGCTCTGCCAAGATCCAGCCTGGAGACCTGCAGAGCCCTCTTCTAAGACCCACAGTGCCATTACATCCAGCAGACAGTGGAGCCATTCCCAAAGGGCTCAGGTGAGCTCAGTTCAGGCCAATTCCAGGAACTTTTATAAAGCCTTGTGCTGGGTACCACACAAGAGGCTGGACAGTTACATGCCTGGGCTACAGTCCCAGGGCTGTGTATCAAGACAGCACTTCCTAAGTAAGATCAGCTAGGGAAATAGACCCAATAGGTGTGCAGGGCCCGGGAGATGTCAGCACACTGGAACTGAAGGCAGATTCGGACCACAGCCGTCGGTCTGCAGGGTGAAGCTCCCTTAGACTTCTATGGCCGTCCTAGGGCAGGATGGGGGAGAAAATGAGGGGTGGGCTGCACTTCAGGGGCTGCTGGAGCAGCTTCCTTCTTGTAAAGCCCACAGGATTCCATTGCTCAAGAGGGAGTGGGGTCAGTGCTAAGGCAAAGCCATGAAGAGCTGAGCTCGCTGGGGCCTGGGGTCTCTCTCAGACTAAACATCCAAGCCCTGCACTCCCACAGATGTCAGGCTGACTGGACCGCACAGTCGGACACCTCTGAAAAAGGCCATCCCCTCCCTGTCTGAGAATAAACAGGACCATGAACTGCTGGACTTTTTTTTTTCTTGGCATGCATGGGAGGGTCAGGGCTTTCTGCTTTAAGGAAAGAAAATGACATTTCCTGAACTCAGAGGTCCAAGTTCCAGTCTGCCTGCCCCAGCCTCACCACAAAGCCCCCCCTCAGTCTGAGACTCTCCGTGCTGTCCCCTCCCATGTCCACTGACACTGCCTGCACCTCTGGCCTCTCCTTTCAGTGAAGTCTGGCTCACACCCCTATCAGGAGGACACCATCGTAGCAGCTGCCTTCTCGGAGACCCAGATTTATGCAAAACCGCTGACCTAATGCGACCTGCAGCAGACTAGGGTGGGGGGACCCTGCTGGTGTGTCCAGGTGAGGAAGTGAACCCTTGAGAGATGAGAGGGAAAACTCAGTTCAGATTGACTTGACACCCTGGGTCAGACATCGGGAGTCTAATGCCGCCCGTGGTTCATTGTCCTTTTATTTAAAACACGGTACATTTGAGGGAGGGGGGGCTTTCCAGGCAACAATCAGTCCGATTCCAGGCGCACAACAAGGTTTAAGGTGTGACTACACAGACTCTTTTCATTTATTTATTTATTTATTTATTTATTATGTATACAATATTCTGTCTATGTGTATTCCTGAAGGCCAGAAGAGGGCACCGGACCTCATTACAGATGGTTGTGAGCCACCATGTGGTTGCTGGGAATTGAACTCAGGACCATTGGAAGAGCAGGCAATGCTCTTAACCTCTGAGCCATCTCTCCAGCCCCCTACACAGACTCTTGACAAAGAACATGTGATCAAGAAAATAGGTTCTATAGCTTTAGAGCCTAGGATCTGATGTGGTCCCTGACCAAGATGGCATAGAGGTCAACAGGCTCTGAAGTACATGGGACCTCCCCATGACTGGTTCTATAAACTGGGAATCAGGGAGAGAGAGTCTAGGATAAGCATTCTGGGGAGCTAAGGGGATGATGTCTGCCTCTACAGCAAAAGGTGAGTGAGGCCCTGCCACCACAGAGAGCAAAAGGCATTAGGTCATCAACAATATCCACTTCCAGTTTTCTGGGTGGGATAGCAAGTACATCCCCTCCTCCACTGAGGAGAGGCCCCCTGTGCATTTAACAGTTCCAGGATCCCTGGTGATCTGTGGGCAGATGTGTGACCCCCAACAACAGGCTGTCACCGACTGAGTGAGACCGTAGCCTAACTGTTGAGATCCTACCTGTTCTGGAAGAGGTAACCTTTTATCCTGTAGGCTGCGGGGACAATGCTGGCTTTTCACGTGGGCGATTTGCCCCCAGTGCAAAGTGAATTTCCAGTCCTGTTATAGTAGCCATCCTTACTGGTGAAATTTCTCTCTGCTGAATGGAGAGAGGCCTAGTATACACGGACCTGCAGGAGCTGCCAGCTTGAAGGGTAATGCCCCACAAATGTCTGTCTGTCTACCCCAGAGCCTCCCACCTGCACAGCAGAGCACCCCATCCCTGCTCCAGACTCATTCACTCCTCCCTCTCCACAACCAGATGACTCAAGCCCACATCTCAGGAAGCCGAAGGAAGCTCCCCAGGGTCCCTTTCCATCTGGCACAGCAGGACAGCCTCAGTCCAAGGCCTTCATCACGACAAAGTCCTCTTTCAAAAACTGCCTGGAATTAGAAGGGGACAGTAAGCATAGCTTTGATTTAATTGGTATTTATTATTTATTAGCCCTTGATAAGCCAAGCAGCATCCAGCCTTCAAATGACTAGCTGCATGTACTGGCCGGATCTGCAGCCCAGAGCGGAGTCATTGGTCCTTTCTCTTTTGCTTTGCAAATTTATTTTTTTAAATATGATCACCATTCCCAGTAAAATGCACTTACCCTGAGCTGTCCTACCCGAACCCAGGGCACAAGAAGTAGTCTTTTCCCATCAGAAGATGGCCCTGCAGTTACCCTTGGCTCTTTGTCCTTGTCTCAGACGCGTCGCTCTACTCCATGCTTGCTCCATTTCCCAAGCTCAGCTTACACTCACACACACACGCATGCACACACATGCATGCACACACGCGCACACCCTCTTATGTCCAGGCTGGCTCTAGAACCCAGCCCTTTCCCACTGCCTACAAAGACCAGAGCCACCAAAAAACCTGACAGCTCGCCAGGAAGCACAGGGACATCTTAGTCCACAGAGCCATTTCTCACATCCAAAATACCCCTCTCAACACTCTGGGTGATAGCTCAAGGCCCCTCCCCCAGGTCAAAAGGCTCTGACTCCACATTCAGAGCAGAGACGGTCGAATGCTCCCAAGAAGTGGCTCCCTGGCCTTCGTCCACGCTTTCAGGACCTAGAAGAGATCTAGATCTGGCCCTTTAGCTAATTTAGGAGAGGATGCCAAAAGGCATGGAAGCAGCAACATCTGGTGGGAAGAACCAGAAATTTTAGTTAGGAAGATTTGGATGGAAATCCTGACTTCATGCTACACTAGCTATATGATCTTGACTGAGTGACTTGACCTCCCCAGAAGTCGGTTTCTCTGTAGGAAGCATCTTATACACTGGGTTGTCATAAAAGACAAAGGCAATAGCACAAGTGGATGGTCAATTTGCTCCTTTCTCTTGCAGAGAGGAAATTCCCAAAGATGCAAACAATATGATATTTATTTCTCCATTGAGCCCAGAACCAGTATTATCTGCCCCCAGAGACATAAATAGACATTTGTAAGTAAAATACGTTTTTAAAAATGGAGAAGCTGCACAGTCTTGGGACACTTAAGTGATAGCACGTTTAGACGCTGCACCAATGGCTGGCAGACCTTTCCTTTGAGGGGCAGGAGAGGGCGTACTTCTGGCTTCAAGGGCCTGCCTCTGTCACAAGTATGAGACCCTGCCATTGAAAGCAGTCACCACTGTAGACAACATAGCTACACTCAAAAGCTCTCAGGGGGGCTATGGGGTGGCTCAGCAGGTAAGAACGCATGCTAGCAAGTCTGATGACCTGAGCTGGATCCCTGGAACCCACATGGTAGGAGAGAGATGACTCCCACAAACTGTCCTCTGACCTCCACGCATTCACTGCGGCACATGCTTGCCTCCACGCGTGCAAATGAGTGTGAAGTGGATGTGGCCCTGAGCTGCAGACAGCAGACCCTACACTAGCTCAACCTAAGTTTTGTGACTTCTCCTGACCATCATGTGACTACCTCCGTAGATACCACCACCACATTCCATCCAGCAGGGCGGTGTGCAGAGTTCCGACCTCAGGTTCATTGGCCATGTAAAGTATGGCTTGCCTTCTAGAAAGTCTCGAAGGTTAAGGAGACCAGCAATGTCTCTTTCTTATCCATTTTGGGGAGCATAGCAAGGTAAGCTTTAAGACATATTGATAGCAGGTACAGTTAGCCCACCTCACAGACCTCAGAACTGAGGTGCCAGGGGGGAAGAGCCCTAACTACCCAACACATCTTTCACCAGAAATGAAGCTCAATCCTCACTTCTCTGCCATGTCATACCTCTATGTGCTTCCTACTGTTTCCTAGGCTCCGATCTCTTTAAATCAAGCAATGAGCAAGACAGTTTCCACAGATAGGAACTCCATTGTTTTACGGGCAAAGGTGACAGACTCTCTATGACCTGCTGTATGGAGTTCTGGATGTCTCCAGGTGCTGCAAAGATTACACTCATTTTAAAGAGCAGTGTGTGCACCTGGAAGCTGTCTCGGGGCAGATGATCAGGGCCAGGCCGCCAGCACAAGCCCCCAGCCCCAGGCTGGTGCTTTTCTCTGCGGTGCCCCTGCCCAGTCTTCCAGCTCATGCCTAACCTCTTGTTTTATTATCCAAGCAGGTCATTAAGCAGGTATAATTGACCTCGATCTATTTAAAGACGTTGTTCAAAGCAGCAGCTGGTCTAAATGGGGCAATGAGCACTCATGCCCATCCTAGGGATCCCGTGTGCTTTTCTGGACAAAGTATTCTCACTGTGATGCAAGAAGTGCTGGAGAATCTGCCGCTCCCTAAAATCGGAGAACACTTGATTTGGTCGGAAGCACGGGCTGATGGAGGAATTCAAAGCTCATTTCTGAGTTAGTCTCTTTATCTCTGCCAAATATACTTTCTCAGACCAGCTTGCATCGGCACACACCTCCCCGAGACGTACAGACAAACTGCCCCTCACACTTGCCAGTAAGGGCTAGCTACAAATCCCACAAAAAAAATGGTGACTCGGATTTCCTGAACGCCTCTTCCAGGCGAGGAACCTTGCCTGGAACAACTCACTCGGTGACTACACAGCTTTTCATAGGAGTTAGTGCCGCCCCAGTTTCAGGACAGCAAAGATTAAGGTCAGACAAAGGCCAGAAGGAGGCGAGGAGGCCCATTATCCAAGAGCCCTAGGCATCTGAACCAAGTTGACTGCTTGGGATGACTGGGTGTTCTCATGGAAGGGTCCCCCTATGGCAAACCCCAGTGACCTCTGAATCTCTAAGCAAAGCCTAGGGAAGCACTCTTTCCTGGGAGTCCTTCATCCCTGCCAGCTCTGCATGCATGTCTGCGCTCTGCATGCATGCAGCCCTCCTTGAGCTACATTGCAGCACCTACATAGCTAAGGTCTTCCCAGAGCTGTGGGACTCCTGCAGCGCCGAGGTGAATGGGACAGATGCCTCTCAGGCTTAAGTGAACATAGATTATCAGGCTCCGTTGACCAAAGCAGAGACACAGTCTGCTCGACAGAGGAGAAGCCAGCTGTCAGAGCTCCCTGACCCTCACCACACGGCTACAGACTGCCTGAAACCAGCAGCCTTGATGCTGCGCCCTAAGCCCTTCTGGATGCGTCTGACCTTGGGGTTCTGCTCCTGTCCTTTGAGATTTCTGGTGACGACTGGACCCTGTGCTACAGCCCTGGATCTCACCTTCAAGGGCACAGTTGAAATCCAACACCGTTCCGTTCCCCTCCCAGCCTGCCTCCTGTCAGTCCTAAAGCCTCAGAGAGACACTGCACCCAAGGAGGGGGGGTGGGCTGCAGACAGGCTGGCCTGGGGGAGGAAAAGGAGCACATGACCCTCTGAGGCTTCTCATGCCACCACATTTGAAAAATATGGAGCAGGTCAAATTTCGTTCGCTTCTTCTGGTTTATAAAAAGCAAGTCTGTGAGTTCGGGTGGGAAGCCGACGGCAGAGGAAGGTCCCTTAGGCATAGAAGCCCAGACAGCCTGCATGTCTGGGGGAGGGGTGACACACTGTTTGACAAAGGTGTCATGTGATATTAAACATGGTCTTGGACCTGTGAACACTGACCTTTGCCCTTTCCAGGCCCACCCCCATCTGTCCTTTGCCCCCCCCCCCCGCCCCCATTTCAAATCTGAAATGTAGATTTGGCCTGAATACAAATACCTTCCTCTGGCCAGAGCCGAGCGTTCACACACTCTGACTGCATTGAAGTGATACAATGCCGGGGTCAGAGTAACACAAAATACTAGGACCGCTAGACATAACACAGACTCGATTTCTAAACACCATTATGGTGCTTGGCAGTCCCAGCCCCCACCCCAGCCCAAGCAGGCCAGCTCCAGGGACTTCCCATTTTATCTCCCCTGCTTGCTCCGGCCCTCCGTTTTTCTTCTTCCTTAGGTGTCCTGGTACTTTTGTTTTGTTTTGTTTGTTTTCACTTTAAAAAAATAAATATGTAATCTTATCTAGAGCTAGCCTATTTAAAATAAGCCCGGAGCTGGAGAAAGCGGGCACGAATCTGTATGCAGCCTTCTAAGAGTGTAACCCTAAACCGCTAGGAAAACTATTCTTCCTTCCGCCTGCCCTGCACTGCTGAACAATCCAACAGACCACAACAGACTTTCTCAGAGACAAGACACCCTCCCGCTGAGCAGTGGGTTCTGGAGGAGACCTGCGGGCGGGGGGGGGGGGGGGGGGGGGAGGGGGGGGAGTTAGCCCCAAAGAGGGTCCTTCCCCGCAATGCTCACAATTCAGGGCTGAACATCTACTTATGTGGATCTGTGTGCGCATGTGTTTGAGTGAGTGAGCCCCATGTGCGTGTGCCTAGCTGCAAGTTAAGAATATGCATGGGAGGGAGTGGGTGCACATGTGTGCAAGTGTGTAGACCTGTGTGCGGATGTGTTTGCCCATGGGTGTGAGTTTGTATGGATATGCGAATGTGTGTGCGTAGTGGGTCTGTGTCTCTCGGGGGTGGAGATGGGTGTACTCCATCCACCACTGCACACACTAAGTGGTTGAGGAGGGTTTAAAGATGTGCAGAGAGCCAGACATGCCAGCTAGATGAAGGGTCCTGTGCTTCCTCCGGGGAGGTGCTGCAAAAGCTGGAGTTTGGGCGGGAGATGAGCAGAAAGCTACACAGAGAGCCCACCGCTTCTCCGGCCTCTGTCCTGGACTTCCAAACATTTCCCCCATAGACTCTCCCTCTCGGGACTGGCTTCCCCTGGGACTGCCAATGAAATCTGTCCATGCTCAGTGTCCTCAGCAACTGAACTGACCCCCTAGAAACTGCTGCCTTGTTTCTCTGGTCCTCCAGGTCGCTTCAACCTCAACTTGCCCTGAATTTAAAGAGTTCCCTAGTCAGTGTGCCCAAGCAAATCTCGACCACCCTGTGAGAGACCTGTCCAGGTAGGGGGCTGCATGTTAGCACATAGACCAACAAACACACACCCTATCCTGTTCACCCCTCTAAACCCTCTACCCTAGTAAGTCCTCCAACCCTTCTGGTCCCCAGCAGTCTACCTACCTAGCTAGCAACTGACAAAAGATTCCAGAATTAAATTTTCCCTTTTCCCCATAAATTTATGCTCTTTACCTACCCTGTTATATTTCTAATCTCTTAAACTCATTTAATTATGTCCAGAGTAATTAAACTTGCTATCAGGGGGCATCGGGAAGGCAAGTTAATACATTTTAATTTTACTTATACAATGAGGCTTTGATGGTATCCGAGGTGGAGGGGAGGCGCTTACACACTCACACGGTCTTGCATCATAGGCTCACGAGGTTTATCAGTTGCGGGAGGCTGTGGGGTGGAGCTGGCAGCCTCGCCCGCCCCGTGGACAGGGCCTGAGGCTGGACGAGATTAGTGGACACCATGGTGACAGAGTCAGGCAGGGCTCAAGACTCTCCAAAATCCTTCCGACCTAACAAGGTCCCCTAGAAAAAAATCCTCCACAAAAGAAACCTGAGACCTTGTATTTCCTTTTAAGAGTGGGAGGAAGTGGGCAAAAATAAATAATAAATAAAATAAGGTTGTGGCTTGTCTTGAGTCTCCCCTGAGAACCAAATGAGGACTGGATTTTCCTCCACCAGGTAGGTGGGCAGAGGAAGAGCTGCCAAGATACACCTCAGCGGAGTTCTGTTCCAGGCCACATACCGTCACGAATAAATGAAATATGGATTGGGTGATCTCATGCTAGGTGCATAGACCAAGTGACACTGGCAAGCGTCTTCCTGTACCAAGCCACCCTCAGTTTTGCCACCTATGGAGTGAGTAGCTGAGCAGAGGCTTGCCAAGGCCCTGTGGGAGTCTACCCTTGTGGCTTCAAGACTCCTGGAGAAGGCAGGTTGGAAGGGAGCAGGCTATGGGCCACGATGCACATGCAGTCAAGGCATCCAGGAAATAGTTCAAATCCACAATCCAGGTGGGGACATGTAGCATAACGAAGTTGAAGCCTGTCAATGGCAACAGTGTACCGGTTAGGGAGTCGGTGATGGCTGACCAACAATGAACTCTCTAGCCTACAGCTCACTGTGTGCCAGATCTCCCTCTGAGGGCTGAGTGGACCCAAACAGGCATTCTCCTGCACTAGGGAGGCCTCTTGGCCCTAGGAGGCTCTGTTTGCTTAATGGCAACCAAGACAAGACGAATCCCCTCAGAGAGGGTGACCAATCCCCTGTGGGAAGCACTCACCTCCCTGGAAACAGATGTCCTGGCCCCACAGCGCCAATTGTGGTATCACATCCCCAAAACACAAGCCCTCCCATAAATCACTTGGGGGGGGGGAGCCTGTTTCATTTTCCTGTTCTGATGAAAGTGACCCACGGGGAGGAAGGGGGAACACAGGCTGAAAGCCCTGTCACACTCGAGGGCTCCACACTTCCCTACAGCTTACTGTAAAGGTGCTGGTCAAAACCACCACGGAACGCCCCAGGCTGCAGCCTGGGACCACAGCAGCCCTGCCAGGGGGCCTAGGTGGCATCCCCACAGCCTGGCTTCTCCACCCATCTGTGATCATCCTGTGTAGATTTGGGGGATCCCAGGCTTCACCTTTTAATTGTTTGGGCATTCTGTGCAAATGTATGTTCTCCCCACTTCTTTTCTTAGTCAGTGTTGCTAAGGTGGATTATACAAAGACACCTCACCGGTTTTAGGTGTGCTGTTCACCAGGCGGCTCACGTTGGGCACCCACCATGCTGGGTGAAAAGAGAAGTTCACTGGGTCCTTCGGCCGAGCCACACCCCTGACTCTCGGTAGTCACTAAAGTGTGTCGTTTTGCCATTTCTAGAACTTACATTTAGGTGAGGTCATTGACTGTGTAGTGTTTCTTGCCTTGGCCTTTTCCGCTTGGAACGCTGTCTTTGGGACTCAATCCTAAGTGTTATGTGTGTATAGTGCCTTCGTGTTTCTTACTCCTACAACTAGCTAAAAACTCCTGGAATGCTAAGCGGTCCTCCAGCATATGATATGCCACAGTCTGTCCAGTCACCAACTGATGCATAGCCGGTTGGCAGTGCCCTCTGCACAGTAGGTAAATTTCCCTGACATGGAGTACAATTTCTGTATGTACATGAGTTCGAGTCATTCTTGTTCATTTGATGAAAAGATGTCTTGTCCGTCCTCCTTCTCGGAAGTCAGCAGATGATGGGCCTATGGTCGCCCTCTGACCCCTCGGCTCCTTCCGTCCCATGTCTACTATAGACAAGCACCACAGCCTTTACAATATACCTTTACATCTTGAACTCGGAGGCATGCGTTAAACTTGGATTTATTTTCCCAGTTTCTCTGGCTACTCTAGGTATTTACGTCCCTATGTGAGTTTGAGAACCAGTTCATCGGTGTCATCAAAAAGCCCAGGGACCTTTAATCAGATGAACACGAACTCAACAGATCAGGTCTTCTATCTGTTATGTTTTAAGTGCCTAGAAGACTGAGTCGCAATCCCCTATGACTCCTGAGCACAGCCAGCTGCACACTTATCTGCACAGAAGTCACTGTAAGCCAGCCCAAGGAGGTTGAGACCAGAGGCAAGAGCTGGACAAAAGGCACAGAGGAGTGGGAGTCATGTGACAAAGTCAGGCGATGGCTGAAAACCTCAAAGCCCAGAAGTGAAGGGTCACTTTCCCTCATGGCCATAGTCACCGTGTCTGGCAGCAGAGACTGTTCCAAGACCATCAGAACTTGCACATTTGAGAAGCTAGGAGAACCTGGCAGGTGGAATCCATTGGTCCATCACTAAAAAGGTGGAAGAAAGCTGACTTTGTTTCTTCATGATGGTAGCTTCTAGAAGGATCTAGAATGCTTCAACAAAACTCAAAGCAGGAGGCAGAGGTCAAAGAGATCTGTAGAGAGTTAGTAGCCCATCCAGGTTAAAAAAGCCCACAGCTCTCCCAAGGCACCTGCTGGATTCAGGCTGTTCCAGGCTGTGTGTGTCTTCCCCTATTCAACAACAAAGCCCCTTTGCTCCGTAGAACCAAACTCAATTACTTGGCCACAAAGACCGGTCTCGGACCTCCCAGCCGACTCTCTCCCTTTCTTGGAGAGTTCTGCTCCCTCCCTCCTGATGGGAAAGACCAACCCTCTCCAAGTGAATGTGTTGGGGGTCTTCTGTGGGCACGGGAGTGGATTCCAACTCTCTGCAAGTATCTCCAATTCATCCTGTTTCCAGAAAAGGGACCCCAGAGGTTTAAGTTCAGCTTTGGGAAACCCCTGCCACGCACAGGTCACCGGGCCTATGACAGCCCTCCCTCTCCCAGGTCTGTCTCATCAGGGTCCTGACCCCCCCTTCTGAGAGGATCCCAAAGCACTTCTGACCTTCCTCCCCATTGGCTACCTAGACACCTGGCATCTGAATACCCTACAAACCTGACATCACCAAGGCTTAGGAGACTTGAGCCCAAAGTCTTCCCTTGACGTCAGCAAGGACTTTATTTAGACTTGGGGCAGATCAAGTCCATCTTGTTCTCAAAGACCTTTTTTGACCAGGTTTTCTCTCCACAGAAAAGACCCTCTGTCTTAAGGAGACAAGACAGGGCTCGCATGCTGGAAAGGCCCAAATCCAGGATGCTTGGAAGTGATGTGGAAACCACTTACCTCTTCTGCTAGAAGCAGTTTAATTGCTAAATTAAGGCAATTCCATTGTTTTTCTAAGCACAATGACATTATAGTAATACCTGTCACTAATGGGTCCTGGACCTCCCTCCCACGTCCTCCCACGCCCTCCCCCAGCAGAACTTACAGTCTGGTCCCCAGGGACAGCCCCACATTTCTATGCAAATCAAGTGTCCAGAGTGAATGGGGGAGGAGGCGGAGCCGCACTTTCTCCACGGCTGGGTGGCTGGAATATATGCATAATAAAATGCCATTAACAGCTTGGAATTAATCATTGCTCTTACCCTGAATGGCCTAAGAACTCTTTTTCTGGGGCCTCCTCTGTGGAAACTGTAGATGGCATTTGAAGGTAATGGAGCCTCTGAATATTTTTCTAATTAACACCACATTTTCCTATCTGTCTCTAGAATGTTCCTCTGTCCTAGAATATCATAAATTGCTGTAGATATTCAAGGATTTTTTTTAAATTGTACAATGATCCTCAAATGTTCAATAATTTTTCCACGTGCCTCCCTTTAGCTTGCTGATAGTGTTGGATAGTTCTGTCACCGTGATAGCACAACAGACCAGGGCCCTGATGCGCAGTTCCTTCCCTGGGGAACAGAAGGGCCTCAGTCTATCTCCCCCTTCTGACCTGGCCCCATTCGGGCCTTGGGGCCCCTTTGGCAATGAAATGGTTCCAGTGCTTTGCTTCTGAGGTGAAGAGTGTGTGAATGAGGAGAAGAGCGTGTGCCTGGATATCGGTCAGAGGATCCCGGTACAGCAGAAGGGTCTCCCCCTCCCCGCCCCCACTAAGCCAGTACCACATCATCGCCAGCACTCCACAGAAGCCAACACACAGGCAGGCGCTGCAGCTGAGCCACTGGAGGTCTGAGTTCCTCCACCCTGCAATTGAACTGGATTCTGCCAGGAGCCACTTCATCAGCCTGGAAGAGGACCCATCGGGCTAAGCTTCCAGGGAAGCAGCTCTGACCAGCACCAGGATGCCAGGCTGTGAGAAGTCCTCCCTCGTCTTCCAGCTGAACTGCACCTGGGCACTTGGGCTCTTTCCCCACCAAGACCGTGAGATGATGAACGAGCTGGCCCAACTGCTGTGTTTGGGGTGCTTTGACCTGCAGTCATAAATAACTAATAGTGTTTATTTTTCAACAGATAAAACCTTAGAGACTACTCCACAGAGGATCAACATCTCCTACACCTTGAGGTTGTAAATGCTAAGGCACCCACAGGGTTAGAGCATGCCTTATTTGGGGCCCAGCCAATAAGTCTCATTCCTGGATGCTACACTGGCCTCCTCTAAGTAGCAAGTCTACTGTCCTGAACACTGTATCCCCTCCATGAGTTGGACTTCATGGTTTTGCTAGTAGGGAGGACCTCCTCACCAAAGCCAGCATGTAGACAGCATTGGGAAGGCAGTCGGCAGTCACAGGGAGGCTAACTCCATGAAACTCCTCTTCCCTGGCTTCTCTCAATGATAAACCCCAACTAATAAGAGTGATAAGAGTCTTTTATTGAGCAGTGTGTGCCGGCAGCCTTGTGGCCATTCTCTCACATCCTAATCATCATCCGAAGAATAACTCAGCAAATTTAAGTCACTTGCCCAGTGGTGAACCATTAGAAACTGTCAGAGCTGGGGTTAGACATACTTTTTTTTTTTTTGCTGTGTTTATTCTTGTCATTTGTGTATGATTCTAAATCAATTATCTAATCAAATTAAAATATGTTTATTTGTGTTCTTTTTTTCTCACTGAACCCTTTATTATGATCATTTCCCTGTGTTGTTACACTTTTTGAACCTTTTTATATTAACGGCTGCATAATATTCCATTGCTGAGCAGATGGACCCAGTCCTGCCTGTCTAGGTTACTAGGGCTGCTTCCTGGGGGTTCATCTGGGCTCATTCTCCTAAATCTATGATGAGGAGCCCTCTCATGTGAAGATCTGCGATCACATCTCTGACTGTCTTCTTAAGATTCACTGCTAGGAGTGGGACCGCTGGGTCATGGAAGTTAACGTTGCCTTAAGGCTCCTAACGCTTGTCACCAAATTGCTTCCCTGAAAGCTTGTGCCAATTCCTAGTCCCAAAGAGATAAACACTCAACTTTGAAAGCAAGGGGAGTTTAAAAGTGTGAGATAAGCTGACATCTTGTTTAAAGGAACAGCTCCTCAAGCTCCCCCAAAAGGGCCGCCTGAGGAACCCTGTGACCCCTGCCTGAGGAAGACTTGTTCAGCTTTCCTGAAAGCCAGGCCGCAATTCCCAGCATCCCCAATGTCATTTTATCACGGTTGTAGGAGGGGATCGGGTGGAGTAAGAGGGGAAATGAAAACATTTGCATGATAATAAGCTTGAAACTTGACAATCAAACTCTCACGATATCTGGATCTGTTCCTCTCTAGCCAGCTTCTCCAAAATGGGAAGGCCCCCTCCTAGGGGCCCGGGCGCTCTCACTGGGGGATCTCCAGTCGGGGCACTGAAATTCTTTCTAAACGCGTACCCAAAGAGGAGTGAGTCAGGCCACAGGAAAGAGAAGAGACACTTCTGAGGCAGGGATCCTCTCTTGGTGGCAGGAGGGTCTAAGGAAGACGCAAAACTACCCTTTCTAATTGGGAGAAGTCACCCCCGTCCGTTACATGGTGACATGACCTGAAAGAACGACGTGACTATTTCAACCTTTCAATGATGCCATCCTACTTTTATAAGCTAAATAAAGGAAAATATTCTTTTAAAACAAATATTCAAAACGACAGTGGGGGAACGGCAATGAGAACGAGGGAAGGGCTACCCCAGCTTCTGCAGTGACCTGTGTCTCCAAGAAAGAAACCAGAGTCAGCATCACACACTGCCTTCCCTGGGGCAGCACCTTCAAGGGCAGTGCTTCAAGAGGCCAAAAGGGGCAGGGAACCCTGACTGCTCTTTGGACTGGAGAAGGAGGGGGAGAGGAGTGGGGGGAGGGGGAGGGAAATTAGAGGTGGGGAGGAGGCGGAAATTTTTTCCATAAAAAAAAAAAAAAGAGGCCAAGAGGTTCTGCCTTCTGCCAAGATTTGGAATGTTCTTACTCACACTGGACAGCTGTTTTTCCAGTTATATGGGCCCATGTAGGCTAAGGAGGGCAGGGGAGCTCTATTCCACACAACCATCCAGGGGTCCAAGGAGATGCAAATTAAACCAAGACCTACCCTTATGACTCAGGACAAGAAGTTAAATGTTATAATAAAAAGATACGTGTATATAAATTGTACGGTTTGCATACATTTTAGGAATTATGAAGTGGCCCCTCTATATCCTGGTTTTTTGCTGGTTTGTTTTTTGACATTTACCTAGCGTGTGCAGATGTGTGTGTCACACATGTGTGTGGAGGACACAGGTCGGCTTGAGGGAGTCAGTTCTCTCCCGTACCCACTCAGAGGACACAGAGATCCCCTCATCGGCAGAGGTGAGGATAAAGGAGAATGAGACCCAGGGAGCAGACCTGAAGCACTGTTCACACAGTCCATCAGCTCAAAAGAGGCTCAACCGAAAGGGTAGCATTCAAAACCCCACAGGAATCAGTAAGAGGTGACCACACGTCCCTGACAAGCAGCATTGGCAAAGAGCTTTTCCCAACACCAGAGCCACCCAGGAACCTTCTAGATAGGTCATCTAAACCAGGGGTCTTAGACTCCCAGGCTCAGAACTGCCTGGCCCACCTACTAAAGCTCCTATCATTGCTGTGGTTCAGCTTTCTTCATGTTGCAGCCCAGTCAGAGCAGAGGCCTGGGAGAGGCTCCTTGTTCTAGCGAGGGGAAGGGTTGGGAGGGTCTGCAGAACCCTGGCAAAACCTGCCCCCTTGGCTCCATCTGCAGCACCTAGGGCAGGAGAACGATAGAGCAGGATGCCAGGGAAGAAGATTTTGGGACCTTGTCACCAGGACAAGGGAACCATGGGCATCCTCGCACAGAAGACCAAGATGAGGACAGGTTAGGTCAACTATCAGAGTCTCTGGAACACCACTCTTCTCCTTTTCCCCATGAGGACAGAATTTACAGTTTAGGCTTCTGGTCACCTGAGTGGGAGGAGCTTGGAGACCATCAAGTGCAACAGGCCATATGGTAAATGAGGAAGAAGCAGAGCTGGAGAAGCCTGAAGAAGAGATGCTGATATACACAGCAACCCACTCGGGCCTGGCGTTCCTTTCTTATCTAGAGCTCAGCCCACCACACGTGAATTGGTCACTGGAGTCCCAGGCAACCGAATTAATGGGCCCCAAGAGATTAGCCTGGACACCCATGCAAGTCTCTGGAGGAACATTCCCATTCGTCACTGCTGGTGACAAAAGACAGGGTAGTGGCAGTAGAATCTTCCTAGGGAGCTCCAATCTGCTACCCCTGAGGCTACGGTGTGGCACACCACCATGAGACACCACGTTCTTCTGGGACTTCACAGCTCCAACTCCCAACCACCATCAAAGCCCCAGGCACCCCTCCAGGCCACACACAGCTGGACCAAGGCAGAGGAAGGAGGGCCATGGATTCCGGCCTCCCCAGAATCTCTTCAAGTTCATTGCAGCTTCTGAGAAACCGAGTAAAATACCTGGTCACCTGTGCTACGGAGAAAAGTGCTTCAAGCAAGCACCCATCTACCAGTGTGTTAGTTTTCTCCAGGGACAAAAAAGGCTTAGCTCCCGGAAAGGAGTCTTTTGAACAAATGCTTTTTTTAAATTTTTTTATTGATTTTTATTGAGCTCTACATTTTTCTCTGCTCCCCTCCCTGCCTCTCCTCTCCCCCTTCAACCCTCCCCAAGGTCCCCATGCTCCCAATTTACTCAGGAGATCTTGTCTTTTTTTACTTTCTACTTCCCATGTAGATTAGATCTATGTAAATCTCTCTTAGTGTCTGCATCACTGTCTAAGTTCTCTGGGATTGTGGTTTGTAGGCTGGCTTTCTCTGCTTTATGTTTTAAAGTCACCTATGAGTGAGTACATGTGATAATCATGGGGGCTGGGTTACCTCACTCAAAATAATGTTTTCTAGCTCCATCCATTTTCCTGCAAAATTCAAGATATCATTTTTTTTTACTGTGTAGTACTCCATTGTGTAAATGTTCCATATTTTCCTTACCTATTCTTCGTTCAAGTGGCACTTAGGTTGTTTTCAGCTTCTAGCTATGACAAACAAAGCTGCTATGAACATAGTTGAGCACATGCCCTTGTGGCACGATTGAGCATCCTTTGGACAGATACCCAAAAGTGGTATTACTGGGTCTTGAGGAAGGTTGTTTCCTAATTTTCTGAGAAATCGCCACACTGACATCCAAAGGGGCTGTACCAGCTTGCATTCCCACCAGCAATGCAAAAGTGTTCCCTTTTCCCCACAACCTCTCCAGCATAAGTTGTCATCAGTGTTTTTGATCTTGGCCATTCTTACAGGTGTAAGATGGAATCTCAGAGTTGTTTTGTCATTTTGATTTGCATTTCTCTGATGACTAATGACTAAGAATGTTGAACATTTCCTTAAGTGTCTTTCAGCCATCTTAGATTCCTCTGTTGAGAGGTCTCTGTTTAGGTGTGTACTCCATTTTTTAATTGGATTATGTGTTCTTTTGATGACCAATTTCTTGAATTCTTTGTATATTTTGGAGATCAGACCTCTGTCTGATGTGGGGTTAGTGAAGATCTTTTCCCATTCTGTAGGCTGTCGTTTCGTCTTGTTGACGGTGGCCTTTACAGAAACTTTTCAGTTTCGGGAGGTCCCATTTATTAATTGTTTCCTTCAGTGTCTGTGCTGCTGGGGTTTTATTTAGGAAGTGGTCTCCTGTGCCAATGTGTTCAAGTGTACTTCCCACTTTCTCTTCTATAAGGTTCAGTGTGGCTGGCTTTATGTTGAGGTCTTTGATCCATTTGGACTTGAGTTTTGTGCATGGTGATAGATATGGGTCTATTTTCATTCTTCTACATGTTGATATTCAGTTATGCCAGCACCATTTGTTAAATATCCTTCCTTTTTTTCCATTTGATATTTTTTGCTTCTTTGTCAAAAATCAGGTGCTCTAAGGTATGTGGATTAATATACAGGTCTTCTTTTCAGTTCCATTGGCCCTCCTGTCTGTTGTTTTGCCAATACCAGGCTGTTTTTAGTAGTGTAGCTCTGTAATAGAGTTTGAAGTCAGGGATTGTGATGCCTCCAGAAGTTCTTTTATTGTACAGGATTGTTTTGGCTATCCTGGGTTTTTTGCTTTTCCATATGAAGTTGAGTACCATTCTCAAATGTCTCCTTTTGTGACATCTCTTAAGCCCCACCTGTGTGGGTGAAACGGCAGGAGAGTGGAGATGGAGGTATTGCTTTAGGAAGCATCTGAGCATCACCAGCAGTGAGCTTATGGTCTCTTTTCTGAGCTCAGAGGTGGCCACTCTTAAGGTGCAAGAACGTGGGATCGAGAACACTGATGCTCCTCCCACCCTGACCAATATTTGTGGGTTGAAAGATTGACATATTTCAACCCCAAAGCATGTGACTTTACAAAGTTAAAGGACCCTTCCCATTCACATGCTACCCTCACTACGCCCTGAGGACACTACAGTCTGCTACCTCTCCCCATTCCCACTTCTGTAGACTCGCTGTGCTCTGAGACCAGCTAAGAATCCTCCCCAAACATCATGCCATGCCCCTCTAGCTGACACAGCTCTTCCTCCTTTAGTTCATGCCTTCCTTAAAGCAGACTCTCATTACAAATAATGTTATACTTTGCTCTTTAGTGTTTGTGTGATTTGGCGTATACTGTGTGACCAACATGGAGGTGATAGGTTCAATGTGTAGCGTTCAACTCGTGTGTGGAATGGATGAATGAGTAAATAAATGAACGCAAACATAGATCTTCCAACTAGAAAGACACGACCTCACCTCTCACTAACTCCATGACCTGTATCAAAAGCATTAATTAGTATGAGTCTCAATGTCTTTATCTGAAGAAATGGCAATAACACCACATGACTTAGAGGAACAAATGAAATACACATGTCAAATGCTTCCACAGTGAGCATGTCCTTTTCCTTTGCCAAGTGTCCAGTGAGCTGGCATTTCTCCTTCTTTGTTTTTAATCCTTTGAGAATTTTCAAAGTGTGTGAATTTGATCATATCCTGTAACATGTGGGGGGCCTGTTTATTGTTGGGGTTTTCTGTCCTGTCCAGTTCCCCACAATTGTTTATCCCCAAAGAAAATCACACATAGATCTCTATAAGTTATAAAGCTGATTGGCCCATTAGCTCTAGCTTCTCACTTGCTAACTCTCACGTCTTGATTAACCCATTTTTCTGAAAATTAACCTTTTTTCAGTGGGGCAGATCACATCCTGCTGCTTCAGTGGTCTGGGCAGGAGTGGGAGGAATTAACTTCCTCCTTCCGAAAATTCTCCTGTTCTCATTACATCATTTCTACTTCCTGTCTGGTTTTCCCGCCCATATTTCCTGCCTGGCCAATCAGCGTTTATTTGAAACACGATTGACAGAATACAGACAATTCTCCTGCACCAATATCCATCATCCATCATTTCCCCCTCCAACTTCTCCTGGACTTTCCCACATACCCACCTCCAAACTTCATCTCCCTCCCCACTTCTTTTCCTCCTCTTCTTTTTCTTCTAATAATCCACTAAGTCCACTTAGTACTTCCTGTAGTGCATGGGTGTACAGCAATCCACTGGGGTATGAGCAACATACCATTGGCCAAAACCCCAAAGAAGAACGAGTCTTCTTCCCCTAGCGGCTACTGACCTAACATTAGCTCTTCAACCCACAGGAGCTAGAGCTGTGCTTCTCAGCCTTGCTAAGGCTGCAGTCCTGTAACACAGCTCCTCATGTTGTGCTCACCCCCAACCATAAAATTATTTTTTATTGCTACTTCCTAACTGTAATTTTGCTACTGTTATGAATCATAATGTAAATATTTTTGGAGGGAGAGGTTTGTCCAGAGAGTTGCGACCCACAGGTTGAGAACCACTGATCTACCGTGTTTCTCCCTCATCAATGCTGAAGTTCTGGCTGACTTGCTCTAATGCAGGTCTTGCACAGACTGATACGAACAACTGGTACAACAGCTGTCCTGTCTAGAAGATAACATTTCATAGCTCTCCTTTCCATCCTCCAGCTCATCCATTCTTTCGGCTTGCTCTTCTGCGATGTCCCCTTAGCTTTTGTGGGGACAGGAGGGCGTGATAAAGGCTGAGTACTTTGAGACTTATTCTCAGCACTTTGACCCATCATGAGTCTTTGCATTGACTATAGCGTTATGGGTTGTCTAAACCAGACCACATTCCACGGTCTTTTGTTTTTTTTTTTTTTTAACTCTTCACTCTGGGACAGGTCTATTATAGTTGATTAGGATGGAACCGGACTCATCGACTATGAAGAGGCTTCCAAAAACCAAGATCAAATATCCCCAAATAAAGACACCTGGAGCTCCAGATGCAGATGTGCGCTGCTGTGCCTTCTCATCTAAGAAGAGAAATTCCCACCTCTTGTCATCGTTCAGAAATGTCTGAGTCACCCTCGATCCCAGCAGCCTCCGTTTTATTTTCCTCATCGCCCCTGAGTCTTGTGGATCCTGGGATATGGGAGGCACTGGGTGTATGTGTGTAAACTCGCTTATGTCATGATTCCCAAGCGTTAGAAATTTAGCAGGCTAAAGCGGGAGGGAAATGCTTTCAGAAGCATTTAGCTTTTGGTTTCTAAACCATATTTCAACAGACGAAACTCCAAAGCTCCTGAGGATCACCCGAAGCTGCAGCCAGAACAGCCCTGGGCCAGGCGGTGTTGAATGGTGTCCTTTACACCCTGCCTCGTAAATACTCTCTGCCTAATGAACCCATGCCCCCAAACAGCCCCTGAACTGCTCTGCTAACCCCAATACATGTTAAATTTATGATTTCTAAACAAGATGAAAGACCCGATTGGATTTATTTCCCTTAAAAAAATAAAAAAACAAGGCATTCCACTCCTGGCTGTGTGGAGGAGACCGGGCTTAGAGTCAGCATCCTCTTGCAGCTGATCCTTAGGCAAATCCTCCTCGTGAATTCCCCTGGTGTTTACAGCAGGCGCCTTCCTTTCCCAACCAGGCTGGCCTAGCGCTCGCTCCTCATCTTGCACACGGCCAGTGACTCCTTGTGAATTCCGTCTCCTCCTATGGCTATGCCTAGGTTTCCTACCTGCCTGTCGTGGAGCAATGGTCTTCAAATTGTCCTTTCTGGGTTCCTCCTTCCAAGGAAAAACATAGTCTTTGTCAGAAGTAAACTTGGGATTCCTCTACTCAATTTACAGTTACGGAAACTGAGGCCCAAAGAAGATAAAGAATGCAAAAAGCTTAGAGCAGAACCCAGAGATCCTGGTTTGGAAGCTGACCTGCCCAACTGGCCTCAGCAGCTCCTCCCCTGGCTTGCCACACCTTCCCCTCGAGCTTGGCCCTTGTGGTATCTACCTGGGAGGGTCACATGACCACCCTACCCCAATCCCAGCTCTAACAGCATTCACATCTAAATAGACATTCTGTGAGCCAGAATTGTGATCCCGACACTTGGAATTCCTCCTTTGCAGAAAAGGCTGGCCTCGATTCTGTCCCCTCCTCCTGTGGCAGATTGGGACCAGCCCCACACTGAGCACACCAGCTTTTTCAAGAACCACCTCCACCCTCCACTCACCCCCAGTACACCCAACATACTCCCCTCACCCAGAATCTAGAATGGGGCCAAACTCAAGGGCAAGCACACTAGAAAATACCAAGGAGCTTCGCAGCCTGTCATAACACCTGGGTCATCATCTCTGGCTCCTTCTACCCAGCTCAGCAGCCCTGACAAAGTATCAGACTGTTTGGGGTCTCCGTTTACACACAAAAAGATGTGGGTGTTGGAAACAGCTAGGAGGAGGGTGGCAATGAGAAGACAATGTCTCCTCAACGCGATTCAGAACCTTTGCAAAGCCAGGACTCCTCTCTCTTGTTACAGCCAGCCCTCACTCCTCATCCTCCTCCCGGGCGTGCCTAAGATTTTGCAGAAAACACCCAGATTTGTTAAGTCACTTGGCAGAGTTAGCTTCTTCTCTCACTTAAACTCCCTTGCCCTTGGGCTCAGCCTCCACCAGCTTAAGTTGTTTTTTTTTTGTTTGTTTGTTTTTTGTTTTGGTTTGGTTTGGTTTGGGTTTTTATTTGATGACGAGGGACAATTTGTCCAGGTCATTTCTCAGGAACCGGAAAACAAAATCATTTGGCGAAAATGAATTCTATTCACCAGCCGGATCCCTGAGCATGCGTGATTCTGCCTGGTCAAGGCACACGTTGCTGGGAGCGCACCTCCTAGGAGCTGGCCTCCATGTGTGATTTGAGCGTCTGATGGTTCTTCATTCTTGGCCCTCTGGTTCCAGATCCTGATATACTCCAGGCAGCTGCCCCGCTGTTTCCCTGCCTACACCTTACCCCTCCGAGCCGTCTAACACTTTGACCTTCAGGACCGGACAGACGTGCACGTGAGGACTGCGTGTAACTGCACCACTTTCTCTGTAAGGTGCAGGAAGAGAGAATAGACCCAACGGACACGCAAAGCGGGGCAGGCAGATCAACATGAAGGACTTAGGGGGACTGGAATCATTTTCCCCATCCTGTAACGTCGAGGAACCCATTTCTTGCACTTTGAGAGGTCTCAGAAATTATTCAGACGTGAGGACGTAATCAAGAGGACGCGTCTCCCTAGTCTCCCCTCCACTAAAGCAAATGGCTCTGAGGGCGCAGTTCACTGGGAAAGCTCTCATATCAAGCCCGGGCCTTAAAGTGGACATAAATATCAGGTCAGTTCCACAGTCGTTTATCCCACTCTGGGGATAAAACACATAAATAAACTGGAAATGGACACTTCTCCTGCCCCAGGGAGATGATCTTGCCCCAGGCTCCAGGCACTCTGCCATGGAGCAAAAACAGCCAGCCCTTTTCTGTCTGATTGGGGTGGGGTGGTGGCAGAGGGCCATGTCCCTGAGGGACAGATCCCTGGGCTTTCTGCACCGGCTCGAGAGCCACCCTTTCCCTTCTCTCCTTCCTTCTCTTAATTGCTGCCACCGTCCCTTCCACAACACCCACCCTTCACCCTGTCTCTTCCGGTGTCTGCCTCCACGGTCTTTCTGCTGCGGCATTGGCGTTGTGGTTGTTTCCTAGTCGTTCCTGTTGGCTTGATTTTTTTAATCAATTTTTAATTGCAGTAAAGCACATATATTGTAACATTTATTACTTGAACCTTTTCCGGAAAGTTTCCATTGTCCCCCTGTAAATTCTGTACCCATTAGACAGTCACCTCCGCCCATTGCGTCCGCTACTGCTGCTGTCTCCTCTGTGCCTGTGAGGTTTCCCAGCCTGAGAATCTCTGTCTGGCTTCTTTCACTCAGCGTGATGTCTTCAAGGTCTGTCTCCGTCGCGGCATGTGTCAATATTTCATTTCTTCCAGTGGCTGAACATCACTTCGGGGGGCATCTGGTCCCAAGGTTTGTTCAGCCTGCCTTTGTTGATGCTGCAGACACCTGCTGCAGCCTCTGCTTTCAGGTCTTCGGAGGATTCTCCCAGGAGTGACGCTTCCGGATCACATGGCCTGGTTCACTTTCTGAGGGATTGCCAACCAATATCCCACAATCCCACAGCGGCTCTTCTACTTCATATTCCCATCCACGACACAGCTTCCAGCTCCCTGGGGTCCTCGCCAATGCCTATGTGCCTCTCTGGCTTTACTCATTTGTTTGGCTGTGTATTTCTGTTTAATGGCCATCTTAGCTGGTATAATGACAGATTGCATCTTGGGGAAGCATTTCTCCTGAACTAGAACCAACCCAAGATGAAGAAGGCCCACGAAGCCACAGGCCAGTGCTGAGGAGATGCTGGCAAGGGCCTCAGATGTGACACCTGGAAAAAAACAAGAGAGAAGACCAAACTTGTCAGAGGAAACCAGTGGTCCACAGACCTCACCCCGTGCCATCTTCATGCCGCTCTGGGACATCTGCCTTGGGTTCAGACTCAACCTGCTGCCAGCTATAACCTCAGGAGAGCCCCCAACCGTGTCAGGTCTCAGTTTCCAGTCAGTGAGCCTGTGGCACAGCAGCTGCTCTGCTTCTGGAAGGTTCCACAGTGCTGTGATGAACACCCGAGGAGAGACTGCCTCACAAGCTGGCACTGCACACACATAGAAACTTACGGCAGGACTGGAAAGAGAGCGGTGGCCCGCCATGAACTTACCCACTTCTCCTCCAAAACCCAGGGGCTGCTTCAGCCACACTGGGCGGCTGCTGCTTGGGGGATTTCACAAACTGGCATCACAGATTGTCACATATTGTTCCTTTGAGTCTCACATGACAAAGTCAAGGCCAAGTAGAGTGACGGCCTAACACAGAAAGTCACCGTGGGCTCTCCATTCCCCAGGAAGCATCTGGGGATGACTTCTCAAAGACCAAGTGGGAGAGTGAAGTCAGTCTGAATCTGAACTGTGGGAAAAACACATTTGAATGCGTACACTGGAACATGCTAATTAGAAATCCCACGCCACCCATCCTCAGGCCCTGGCCCATCTGTGAACATTTAGATCAATCTGAAGGGGTAAGCTGAACTTTAAGAGCCTCAAGAAAGAAAAAAAAAAAAAAGACCACTCTTTTTTTCTTTTGTTAAGGCAAGAGATGGGGGAGCAAGTTTCTCCAGAGTCCTGGGTACCTGTGACTATTGAGGTGTACACAGGAGTAAAGTCCATCCTGGAGAGATGAAACTATCCCATGGGGATTTGTGGCAGTCCTTCCGAGGGCCATTTCTACTTGGGTATCTGTATAGGGCTGATTCGCCACTCAGGAATTATGTTCATGACTCTGGGCTTGCTGTAGGAAACGTCACAAGAGTTTGGGTTGAGCCGTGTAGAGAGAGGGGACTTTGCATTGTAAAGCTGGAGTTTGTGAAGCGGGAGACTCACCCTATGGAGCAAGTCACCTGGGCTGAAGAACCTCAACAAATACCTGCACCAGACAAGGCAAAGCTGAGGCACCTGCTCCTCAGCCTCCTTAGCTGGGAGACTAAACCTGTGGATGTGTCCCCTCCTCTGCTCAACGTGAGGTAAACTGGTCCCACAAGGCCAATGAACAAAGTCTTCAGACTTCTTCATGCACCAACCCTCTGAGCAACTCCCCTGTCTCAGCAGAGAGGATGTTTGTTCTGCCCCTACACAAGCACCAGATGGGCCTCCTTGAGATCTGATTGATTGGCAGGTTATCCTTTAACTCCTTCGTTACCACCTGAGCGTTCACACCTGAGCGTTACCACGCTCCTGTCCTTTGTTGTGCGAGACTTTCTCTCCTAATTGTGTCACAAAGGCATTCTCACCTTATTAGAGGAGCTTCAGGTGGTGGCAGGTGTGGGGAGGACGAGTTAGTCCCAGCTGCCATGAAACCTCAGCCTGCTAGAGGTCTAAGGCGGCCTGGGGAGCCCTATTCTGCTCATTTCCGGGCCTTTCTCTAGCACCCACTCTCAAGGAGGTGGGGTTTGCTTCTGGGATGAGTTAGGAGGGGACCCAGCCTTACCTTCTTACACTAAGCCAATATCATTGTCAGAACAAATGACACTTTCGGTAGGCCTTTGCTATCCTCGGCTAGCCACACACCAGACTTTCAGGGATTTTGTCAAAACAAAGAGCCTGACTCGGTTGCCTAGAGGCAAGGCTACTGTCTGTGCGTTTCTAGTGGCTCAGCGGCCGTGGCTCCACGGTCACACTTGGAGGCTCAGGCAGCACATGCTCCCAGCTGAGGAAGGCTTCTGAGAGAAGGTGAGAGCTGAGGACATGTCTTGCTGAGAGCACAGAGTCAACCCCTAGGCGAAACACAGGGCCTGATGCCTCAGTATTGTTGGCCTGAAAGGAAAGCATAACTCACCTGCTGGGGTGGACAGTGGCAGGAAGTCCAAGGGTCCCGCAGCCTGTTTGTGCCACTCAGGAAAGAGGAACTGACCTCTTTCTCATGAGGAAGTGTATCTTCTCTTCTAGAAACCACAGGCCCACCAGTGAAGGAGCTGGAGTGAAGTTCCTGTGATGGCCACTGGGTGTGGGCCTACCGCTCGCAGCCCCACCCAGAGGGGCTTCCTCTCTGGGAGCTGGCCAGACCCCTGCTTGATCTCAGGAAACCAGCCTCTCCAGCCAGAGCTAGCCTCCCTTGCCTTCACTTGCACCGACGTTGCGCCTCGAAGCCCAATCCAGGAAAGCAAGCTGTGTACAGTGACACTTAAATTAGATCCTTGCAATTATCTCTCCATTCTGACTTGCCCCGTTGCTTCTTTGTCGCTTCTTTTTATAGCTAAAGTTACTCGCCCTCGTTTTAAGTACATTGTGCATAAGGCATAGGCCAACTTCTGATATATTCCCACAAGCAAAATTAAATACCAGTAACATGTGTTTCAGTGAATTGGGTCCCTCAATTTGCATCTTATAATAAGGATGCTATCATACTGGTTTACGGCTCAGCTCTCTAGTTTTATCTCTCAGGGGCTAGATTCCCCCCTCATGAGTTCAATATAAGTCTATGGACTCATGCAATTCTTAAAACACTTTTCTTCCGTGTTCACATTAACACTTTGGCGAGTGAAAGGGGTTTAGCCCTGAAGTGCACAGAACGTTTGCCGTTGTGGAGTGTGTGGTGGGCTACGAGCCCTCTGAGTCCTCCGGGCTTGATTTTAAGCAAAAACAGTCAGTAATCCGGGCTGCCATGGAACACGGCTTCTTTCACCTCTTCACACAAAGACGTAATCTCCAGTGTGCTCATTCCCTTACATTTAGATTAATTATAAAACATTGTCACCAGAATATTAAAGTAATGTTTAATACACAGAAGGGAATAAGGTATTCTGGAAAATGCATAATTTCCCTAGGATGATTTTGCCAGTTGCATGCAATATGATCTTTTGATTGCCAGCTATAGAAATATTGTGACTAAGCCTTCACTAGCTTTTTATTTTTGCAACCATCCTGTCATAGCACTTTGAAAACTGTAAGCTTGGCCCACAGGAAAAAAAAAAGAGGTGCCCATGCTAGAGTTCTCTCCGCTTGGTTCCAAAAGAGGGTGAGAAAAGAGAGTGAGCCGTGTTAGGGGAGCCCCCCTCCACGTGGTCAGGCCTAATGTAACCATGTGGTAGTGAAAGGGCAGACACTTAGCCTGGGACAGGCCTAACATGCACATGCACACTGTGCCCTTTGAACAGGAGTAGGTGCCCATCCATTCAACAGGTGCCCGCATTCCTGAAAGGACATCTTGAGTTGGCTCCCTTGCTTCAGATTTTCCAAGCTCTCTGTAGCAGTACGCCCGAGAGACCCAAGTCAACACAGAGGGCTGCAGCAGGAGGACGGTTCCAAGCTAGCGGGGTGAAATGGGACCATCATCCCTTGAGGGAACAACAGCTTCTGGGGACTGGTTTCCTCGGCCACCTTCCTCTAGGTACTGGGCGCTGTCCTTGGCTGTGTTGGTTAACAACCAAATGTCATCATCCGCTGAAGGCTCCTGCCCCGTGAGACCTCCTGCCCAGACGTCTCACTCCAAGTCTCTGCGGGTGAGACTTTCCCACACCAACAATGGCTTTGCAAGCAGTGAGAACTGTAGAAGAAGGGGCACACATGCCAGCACTCACGAGGCAGCTGGTGGCCCTGTTCTTCTGGGACACCAATGAGGATGTTGTAGGATTCTTTGGATTCTTTTAAGGCTCGCATGAACTCGGAAATGCTTTCTGTCGATCCAGGACACCTAGTGGCAGTCCAGCTGACACCTGCCAGTTTGCTTCTATTTTCTTCAAGGCTTCCTATGTCTTTCTGACCTCTACCCTCTGTTCTCTAAATCACACACTGGATATGAAAAGCTAAGCCTTCTCCCCTCATAGGACTCAGTCTGGTGACTTGATTACCTCTCCATTTGCAACAGGGAGGCCCCTTGGGTCAGAATTCAATGCGATTTCCAGTAGGAGAGGGGATAGGTTTACTCTGCTCTCACCTGTCCACAGCTGTTCTGTAGACGCAAAGCCTCCTCGGGCTCGGAGAGCACCAGCTGACCTTCAGCCTGGCTGGCTTGCTGTGACCCTTACCGCTTGGAGAAGAAGGGTGGATTCCTAGGGGCCGTACAGTCTCTAAGAGGAAGACCCTAAAAACAAGAGAATAATGACCACCAAAGACCAAGGCCCCAAATGTTACCAAGATCATGACAGTCATCTCAGGTAAGGCATGTCTTTCTGTTCAGAAAGGGAAGACACAATATGAATAAGTATGTGTTGCAAAGAAGACATCCATAAGGAATGTTTTGTGCAACCGTGGAAATGTGCCCTCTTCCTACACATAAACCAACACGCGCACTCACTGGGAAAAAAGAAAAGGCAACGTATGCAAACAGGTCCCCGGTATTCACATGTGAGCTTGCTAACTCAAGTACATGTGCCCTTGAGTGACTGTAACATGACTAAGATGTGGGCTGAGCCCTGCACTAACCCAGAAAAGGGGTGTTTGGTATACAACGGGGCTCTATCTTCTCACAAGACTTCATCTCAGAGACCCTACTTCCCCATCAAGGTCTATAGAGATACTTATTGTTTTCGCTTGCTCTTTACTGTACTTCAGTGAGAGGGGAGATTGAGGCCATCCTGGCAATAGCAATGCATGGGATAATCCCCGCTCTTTTGACTAACCGTTGCATCCTTGCTTTTCACCAGCTGAAGGATGAGGACACAGATAAGGCACAGAAATCAGTTCTGTACTCTCAGAGAAAGTCTAGCGTGAAAGATCCTTTGGGTGTCTGAAATACCCTGACTTATGACGCTGGACAGTTGTAGAGCAGACCAGCATCTAAGACAGGCAGTAGTAGGCGGGGAGGGGGGGAGAGGTATGGAAGGATACCGTGATATAACGCATGACTGCAAAGCAAAAATCCAAAGTCTCTATTTTTGAAACATCACCTCCCAGAGAGCAAAGCCCCAGCCTGTTCTTAGAATTCTTCTCTGATTGCCTGTACATTTGTTTATCCCTAACCCATGCAATCCTTGGGAAACTCATTTAACGACACACCAAATGGCAGTAAGGTAAAATTGTGGAACATGACTTATATTGACATGTATTGCTAAGAGAAATCAGCATTAACACAACTTTTACAAACTTTTACAAGTTTGAGACTATTTTGATTTGATGCTTAAATTCTGTTGGATCATTTTGAAATCTCCCCCTTCACAATTCTTGGGGTTTACTGACCTACAAAAGTCCTTCAACTTTGTGTTCTTCTGGTTGGGTTTGTCATTTTCGTTCCAGGCTCGACACTAAAGGGTTAAATGCTTGGTGAGAAATGGTACCTTCTGTGTGTAAAAATAGGAACTGGCTGGTTTGTCTGGGTCCCAATGTTTGTATCTATAAGCTCTTCTTATTATAAGCTTCCCATAATGGTCAATCTGTAAGGTAGGCCTTCGGATGGTTTCTAAGACAGCCTGAGATGAACCTAGACAAGCAAAAATAGGAAATCTAGATGGACTGTAGAGGGTGCTCATTAGCAGAGACGACAGTGACCCAAGTGCTGTCTGCATGGCAGAGTCAGAGTGCTGGACAGTCTTATAGAACTGGCTTCCCGTTGGTCACTTGTGACCAACTTAACTCCCTCTGAATCCCCTTCAGTCCGTTTGACATCCTGATATGACATCCCTTAAACTTGCCTGTGAACATGGTTCTGGAAAGGCATTTACTGACCATATATGTTTTTAAGGTATATAAAACAAAAATACAAGTCCATTAGCCCACCATTAAAAGGCCTCTAACATATGGTTCTGAATCAGCTTTCAACGTTATGTTCCCACGTTTTCACAGAGGAGCCTCTTCCAGCACACTGGTTGGCCCATCACCATCAGAGCAGTGCTTCCTTGAGCTGAACTGAGCTTGTCATTTCGACTTTTCACCAAAACTCTAACCTGTTTTTGAGAGCCATCACAACTCACCGTCTCTGCAGAACCCAGAAAGTGATGCCCTTCCTCGGCATTCCTCCAGTTTTCAGCCGTTTATGGAGTAATCACATCAGACCCAACATTACGTGTTCTTATTCCTACAGTCTTATGCACCAGAAGACTAACTCTGAGGAGGGTCTTGTACCTCCGAATGGTTCCTCTAGTGACTGAGACCCCACCTGGCGTACCCGAAGGATTAGAAAAGCTCCATCTATGTGTTGCTATTCTAAGAGGTATTGTAATTCTGGACATGGGAGAACTCCAGGCTTCTTAGTCACGTTGCCCTAGAAAGAATTAGCAGGACATTCCAGCTCAGCCTGGAGGGGTAAAATACCCAGGCTTTACCCCGGCACAAGTCACTTACCTTCGATAGCAGGACAAAGACTATGTCCCCATACTACGCTCGTTCTAAAGCATATGGTGTTAGCATTTATAAGCAAGACTGAGCCAAACATATGAGGAACCTCCAAGATAGACCCATTTCTGTCCTTTGAAAAATAGTTTGTAAGCTTGCATGCCAATGATGCTACATAAAGAATGGCGTTCTCGTTCACCCCACAGTGCTAACACCCCTCCCCTGGAACTGCTGTCTACATTGGCAAAGTGAATTATATATTAGCATTTTAAAAGGCTCACTGTTCTCACCACATCAGCTTAGCTGAGACCAGTTATTTAGTGGGATTCTAATTAATTTAATTCTCCACTGGTGGCAATTTCTGATGGGCAATGACTGTGCCTTTTACCTCTTTGTGTCCCTTGCCCAGCACTTTACCCAGTCGGCTGCCTATAGCAGATATGCCATAAATATTTGTTGATTGAACAAATGAATGAGCCTTGCCGCAGATGGAGAAGATTCATGAGTGAATTCTTAGATAAGCTTCATAAAACCAAATCCAAGTGGTCCTCTCATGAGGAGTGGCAGGGGTAAAATACCCAGCTGGCCTTGATCAACCACCAACAGAACCAAGCCTTCAAAGCAAGGACATTTTAACTCTAATTAGCACTGGTGCTGATTTTTTTAAATAGGATACACACGACTTAGTGTTACAAATGTGAACAGGACTCTTGAATGAGATCGATACTGAGAGCCACATGCAGAGGGAGAGGTGAGAAGTTTAAAAGTGGAGGGTTCGTGGAGCTGGAGAGATAGGGATAGATAGATGATAGATAGATAGATAGATAGATAGATAGATAGATAGATAATAAATAGATACTAGATAGATGATTGATAGATACTAGATATAGATAGATAGATAGATACTAGATAGATGATAGATAGATAGATAGATACTAGATAGATGATAGATAGATAGATACTAGATAGATAGATAGATACTAGATAGATAGATACTAGATAGATAGATACTAGATAGATAGATGATAGATAGATGATAGATAGATATAGATGATAGATAGATATAGATGATAGATATAGATGATAGATAGATAGATAGATAGATAGATAGATAGATAGATAGACAGACAGACAGACAGAGATAGGGTAGAGCAGGATGGATTTACAACCCCAGATTTGCAAATCCCAGTTTACAGTCAGGGGAACAGAGAGAAAAAGATTCCTGGACTCACTGGCCGACCAGCCTGGTCGAAAGGAGCTATCAAATCCAGGTACAGAGGGAGTGTCTGTCTCAGGACAATGATAAGGTCAAGAGCTACTGAGGAAGTCACTCAGCATCAACTCTGGCCTCCATGTGCAGATGTGTGCACAGCCACACATGTGAACACACACAAAGAGGAAGAGACAGGATTTAGGGGTCACTCTGTGGTAGCAGTGGAGGTCGTCAGGTCTCTCTCAGCGCCAGTCGAAGGGGAGACATAGCTGTAGCTGGCACACAAGAAAGCCAGAAGGATGCAAGAATGTAACAAAAGCACTAGTCACAGGGGCCCTTTCCCTGAGTCTAGAATGTAGGAAAATCTCAATAAATATTAGCTAATATTATTTTCATTTTAACTTGTCTTTCCCTCTAATCTACACTCCAGGCAGGCAATTCGCCAGCTAAGGGTAAGAAAGGTTAAGTTCTTCATCAGAGATGGTCTGTAGGACACACCCAATGTCTTGATATGCAGGTAGCAGGGGTATGAATATTTGCCTTCTCAATTCTTGCAGAGCAAAGGCCAGAGGGACTTCTACCCTTAGGGCACAGATAAAATGACCCAGGGAACTAGGCCTCCCAGTGACAGCTTAAATTTCCATTCAAAATCAAAATCACTGTTACTTTCTTCCCTGAAATATAAACTTAAAACAAATATGGTTTTGCCAGGCCAAAAGCATAGCCCCCTACCCTAGGTCACATCCTGATGTCCATGAATAATATATTCCAGTACTCTAAATCCATTACAGAGTCTAAGACTATGGGGTAGCCTCTACAGTCGTGACTGTCACGTGTTGCCTGAGAATGGGAATTGAGAAGGTGGGGCTGGCTTGGAATGGTGTCAAGGAGGAGAAACAAAGCCCTGAGCTGCAGGCTCACAGAATGACCTACCAATGCTGTCCTGGCCTATCAGTGTCAAGAGAGAAAGAAAACACCTCTGAGAGAGGCAGAAAAACCAGAAGAGGCAGAGTGACCACAGATCAGCCGACACAGTGGGATGGCTGTGAGGGGAACGTGCGTGCGCGTGTTCCTGAGTTCTGAGCTCTGGTTGGGTCTCTGAGGAGGGGTATTTCCAAGGTGTGGGGAAACAATCAACGGGCAGAACTTGTCGCTCTGAAGCAGGGACCAAGCCGCTGCCACTCCTAAAGCGCAAAGGAAGGCCAAAGATCTCCACACACCTCTCAGCGGGCTCTCTGAGGAGAGAAGACAGAGGCCAGAGAGGGCAACAGGGGCTGCCTGCTTGAGTTACCAGGAGGGAAAGTCGTGGAGCCCATTACGGCAGGGTGGGAGAGAGACAGGTAAACCCTTCCCTTCAGACTCTCTTCAACTGGGAGGAGAGCCCAGGGATTCTGCCTTCCAATGCCAGCCCCGTTCTATTCCAGAGTGAGCTTTGCTTTTGCAAATGCTGATATCGCTGCAGTCCCATCGGACCCTAAGACATTCAGAGTCCACCGCGTCCTCGCCAAGGCAAGACGTGGCAGAAGAGCTGAAAGTAAGGGCGAGGCCGCCTATGGGCGTCTCCAGACACAGCCAGGTGCCTGGTCCAAAGAGGAGATGCAGGCTGCATAGGGGAAAGACAGCGAAAATGGGGCTGCAAGAGGAACAATCCTCACAGCCCAATGCTGCGGCCATCACATCAGTCCACCCTGCAGGCCACTCCATTTCCCCGGGATCTCTGTGTTCCAGGAACAATACCTCCTGTAACAAGATTCAAGGCATCCGATTGGCTCTTTGGATTCCTAGCAGGATGTGATGCAGGCTTGAAATTCAAATTAAGTGGGCGTTTCTCTTAAACCCTGTCTAGAGAATGGGCCAGATTGTGAAGTCTATTTAAGTCATTTGTGATGAATTTGGTTTGATGGGTGGCTCTTTTTTATGCCCTTTTAACTTTTAAAAACCATCTCTCAGCAATTCTCGCTTCTTACGTTTATTTCTACCATTGGAGGTGCAGATTCAAGAACCCTTCCAGGAAGTAGCCTGAGCACCCAACCCAGTCACAGACACCACAGAGTAATCCTTCCTACTAGGGCCGGCACCACCACACAAAACTTTGGCTTTTGCTTCATTTCTTCTGAGGTGCACATTTTTTTCCTGCAGCCAAGGCTTCTGTATTCAGCAGGTCAAGGGGACAAAATCTGCCATTTGAATCCCTTTGCCCAAGAGCTGGAATACTTGGATTCTAGTTCCAGCTCAGCTGTTAAGGCGCATGCTTTCCAGCTTGGCAATGATATTCCTGTACACCGTGCGAGCATAGACTCTTCCTTCATCTCCTGGCCTCTTGTCCCGTCTGGAAAGTGAATAATTGTTATGGTTCCTTTCAGCTTTAGTCTCTTCTTTTCCTTCTGAATTTATACAACCAGGAGGAAAACTGTCATGTAAATAAAAGTGTTCTCTAGGCCCTCGGTAGAAGGGGCAAACACGTGACAAGGGAAAAGGCAACGTGGATAGACGTAAGGAGTTTTAATTTATACTGAAGTGGTAAGGATATAATCCCCGCTTCTGGAAATTGCTGGAAGCACGTTCTCCCATTTGAAGGGAAACTGGAAGGGAGCAAGCCGAACCGTGGTGTCTCCACCATGGACTCAGAAAAAGTGTGATGCTATTTCTCCTGGGCAGGAGGAATTCTAGAAGGGGGTAGGTGTGTTTTGCAGCATGTGTTGAACTGAGTTTCCATTAGACAGAGAACTTCTCAAGTCTGTTGCCTTCACACTAGACCCAAGAAGGAGCCAAGCCTATGTGGGGTACTGCAAGAAACACGATGACAACCTGTACAGCACCCTCTCTGTCGCTACAGTTGGGACCCTGATTTTGAGGGGAAAAGTATTATAGGAATGGCTGTTAGTACTGAGGTTTAAAGAGCTGCAGTAACTTAATAATCAGCTTCTTCAGGTTGATGCTATTGTTAAAGATAGATAGATAGATAGATAGATAAAATACAAAACCTGAACGGTATCCCTGAGCATCAGAAGGACCTGGCTGTAGTCCAGAGGCTTCTAAAAATGCCAAGCAAAAGTGACTGGACATATCCTGCCAAGGTCTGGGCACTCGGTGCAACCCTAATAGAAGCCAAATTTGCACTCCTTGATCAAGAGCTTTCATCAAACCATCACTGGCTTTTGGTACTTATTTCTTGGACACTGCTAGCATTTAGTAGGCTGGTGCTGTAAGCACTCCAAGTGGCTCTCTGCCATCACAGACCCCAAAGTTCTACAGACTTTTGTATGTGTGACAGTTGGACAGATGACGACGCTGATGTGCACAGATGAGAAGAGGGTAAGAATGATGCTGATAGATTTGGCCCCCATCGTCCAAGCAGCCAACACTGTGTCCTCTAATGTGTGAGCAGTGCATGCTGGGCAGTCAATTAATCTCTCTGCAATTTGAAGTTCCTCTCTCCAGAGAGGGCACAGTGAGGACCCCAGTCAGATTTGTCAGTTCCTGTCCCCGCTTCCGCCCTCCTCAAATAACCATGCCCTTGACATGTCACACAGCAAGATGGCTTCCCAAATCATCGATCCCATGTGAGGTTTCAAAACTTCTACCCCCACCCAGGCTAACTCCCTTTTGCAATGAGCCCTATATATGAATCTTACTTTCTTTTTTGCAACTAAAGAAGGTATGAGTGAGGATGTGGAGTTTTGCTTATTTTTAGTGAAGGGTCTTTCTTCTCTACATGGGAGGAGGAGAGGGTACCCTTTACTCGCATTGAGTCACTCCTTTTCAATAAAGTGACTCTGAAAACTACCTGTTCATTTAGCCACAGAGTCTAAGAACAAATAAGGTGGGGATGAGAACAGACCAGATCTGAAAGCGTGGAGGTCAGCCGGGTTCCCAAGGCTGCAGTTTCCCTCGGGTCTCCCAGGAGAGGTGGCACCACTTTTCCTAGGAATCAGCAAAGACCTAGCACATCTAGGCAAAGCTATTCACCAGATGCCTTGTGAGCTCCGAGCTTAGAGTTGAACAAATCAGACAATGTGGTGCAGGGAGGTTTCTCTTGGCAATGACTGTCTGGATGTCCTGTTCTGACCTAAGAACACCAAAAATGCATGAAGAAGATGTAAGATGTGTGCAGTCTAGGTTTTTATTTGTCGTGAAAGGGCGAGAGAGAGAGAGAGAGAGAGAGAGAGAGAGAAGATAGCAAGGAGGAGCCCTTGCTCCATCAGTGGACATCCTTGGTCTCTGTATGTGGAAACCCACACGTATGTTTGTGAGCCTGAATCGCCTGTGTGTCAACAGTGGAAGCACTCAGGGAGGGGCATTCCCTTTGACTATAACGGAATAGAATTTAGCAGCATCAACTCCAGTCCAGAATCCAAGCCGCATGGGCTTAGCAAGCCCTGGTCCCCTCCGCACTGGAAGCTGTGGGATGTTTCCCAGCGAGGCACAGATGAAACAAGATGCATGAAAGGACTGCGCAAATATAAACCAGAGCACTATTATTTATGATGAATAAGCACGGAGGAATCCAGGTGCCAATTATTCTGCTATCTTTTCACTGGGTTAGGTAATCTAGCCAGAGGGTGAATGGGTAAGATTTTCCCCACGTAGGTTCACAGCCAATATGTAAATCTGCAATGCACAGGTGTCTGAGATCTATTATTTATGAGCATATTTTAGTATGCCACCTTGTCTCTAGTTCTTTTCTGGATCTGCAGACAGTGGAAAACACCACACTGAGAAAAGTCCTTGGTGAATTTAGCACCTATCTGTAGGGCTCGGCCGTGTCACGGATCTTTAGGATAGAAGGCGCTCATGGTTGGAAGGGTCTGTTCCGATAGTTAGCCACCTCTTTCCTCCAGCGATGCTTGCCCCTTGTCAGACCCTTTACCGCATTTTCGGATGTAAATATTAGGCAGTTTCATGTTTGTTTGTCTGTATCAAGACCTAATCACTGGAATTTGGGATCCTGGCATCAGGGTATTTCACAAGCAACTACTGGCTTTTACCACCCATCCGCTGCGATGTTATCTTTTCCCGAACTAAATTAACAAATGCAGCTCCTACGTGTAGTCACCAAAAGCATATATTTGAGAAAGAGGATTCAGTGTGCCATATTTATGCATTATTTAATGGTATGCAAATTATAAGTCAGACAGGAAAAACCACACGTCAGCATTAATAAACAGCAATACTACTACATTAATTATGATATTGCTATGATTTATTCCCTAGTTTTGCATCTTGATTCTCTTGGAAAATGTATGCTATCTGATAAGCGAAAGCCTATTTCCTCTTGTGCGTCTTCTGCCCATCCCTTGAGTCTGGTCCTCCTGCCCACCCTATGGGCTCCTGCAGGGAACAGGTACACAAACACAAAGCCCAAAGCAGCCACATTGTCTTGCAAACATTAAAAATTAAAGAACAAGCTCACGCTGCCTAAAGCTCCAACATTTATTATGTCAATGTTAAGCACACTTTTTAAAAGACAACATAGAATGTATAGAAACAAGGGGTTCGGGGCTCATGCTCATTTCCACAATAAGGGTAGCTGGATTGGCTGGTTTCAAAAGGGGTTGGACGGCGCTGGGACAGCGGCGGTCCGGGGGCCCTCTAATGGGACGGGTGCACTGTTCCAAGGTGGGTATGTTTTTTTGTTTTTACTTTTTATTAAAAAATATAAATAAAATGGCACTGCAGGCCCAGGCTGGAAGGACTCGGCAGGACTCTTGTCTTCGCACAACAGCTTCGTGAAGGGTTACTGTCAGAGAACGTCACAAACTAGCAGGATGACGGGCCACGCTGACATCGGCTGGGCGGCACATGTCCACCCCGCCCCTGGGGGCTTCAAAGTTTCTCAGAACTTAAGGGCTCTTGAGCTTCCATCCGAAAACTGCCACACATCTTGAGCTCTCTGGGCACTACGCCGAATGGGGGTGTGTGAAGAACCTGCAAAGAGGTTGGAGACAGAGGAAGGAAAAAGAGCACAGGTGTGACTTGGCCTGGTGATTTTTCTGTTCTCTTGCTAGCTTTTCAAAATTACGACTTACATCAACCACAGGGTGAGCCACTGGCACCATCTCTAACGTAATCTCTCCCTCCCTGGACACGTCCACCTCTGAGGTGATTTCCCACACCTCCCGCCTCGTCACCCGAAGGACCCAGACTCCCTAACCCATCATACAGAAGGCCTACTGAACTTGGGACACACCTGGAAGGAAACACTGTTCCTTACGACTTGGAAAACTTGGCAGCAAACAGTCCTTCGGTCAAGGATAGGGGGAGAGGGGCGAGGGAAGGGAGACGGTTTCTTAAAATGATAATGAAATTATAAGGAAACAAAAAAATCAAAATTGATGTGAAAGCAGCTCAACGAAAACATGAAATGTCATCCAGTTCAACGTCAAAGCAGCCAACGAGTTACAAGAGGTGAACAAATCTCTGAGGAGAAAACCAAAAAGTCGCCCTCAAATTGCACCCAAACTGCCTGGAGCTTCTTTCAGACATGTGGGGTTTTTGTTGTTGTTGTTGTTTATTTGTGTTTTTGTTTTGGTTTTTTGGTCCCAGGGAAGGCGATGGTGAAGGGAGGGCAGTGGCGATGTTCCTCCAGGCTCCCCCCACCCCACCCTCTGTGGGCATTGCCTTGAAGCAACAGAATTGAGAGTCCAGATGTGCTGGGGATGAAGGCTAGCACTGTGGCATTCCAGGCCTCGTTGCCATGGTGACCTGAAGCAGGGGCCTGGGGCCTCCTCTCCCCTGACTCCATGAGGCAGGAGGCCTGGGGTCTGGAGCTCAGCTGTGTTTCCACATACCACCCCCCCCCCAGCAGTGGAGACCAGGTGGACTCTGGGGGATCCTCTCCGTGGCCCAGTGTTAGCACTGCCCTTGAGGCCTTTTCAGGGGATGTCCCTCCAAACCTTTTTGTCTGACCCACTACTTATACTTAAAGCCCTAGTAGACAAAGCACACCATACACATATACCATATTTCTGGTTATTTAAAAACTCACCCAGCCCTTCAGGGAACTTGGGGGTGGGGGAGGAGGTTCTGCTTAAGAGAAACTGTTTAATTTGTCTCTCTTTTTTTTTTCATTGTCTCTGTGAAAAATCTGGTAGATTCATGGTGCCTTCCTGACATAGTTTTTGCCATGTGACAGAGAAGAAAAAAAAAAGAGTATTTGGATCAATCGCTGAGTTGTGTTCAGCCAAGTCTGGTTACTTAGTACAATGACCCTTGTGAACTGGATTGGCTCCTATTCCCCTTTGGGAGGGAGGGAGGGATCTGCTGCTCCCATGACAGATGACATAGGGAATTAGAAACAGGCCAGACTCCTTCCCCAAAGACTGACTCCATGGTCATGTGCTACAGTGAATGAAACAGTGGGCTGACAGGATAATGAGATGCGAGATAGCCAGAGTGAATGGCCAACCAGCACGTCTGCAGTCTGCAGGGGTAGCAAGCTCTGGAGCACAGCCTATGCGGTCGGTCTAGTGTCCACTTCTTAAAAAAAAAAAAGTTCTGGGAACGCCTCAGGCGATGCTTAGGAAGATTTGCTAAGGAGAGATCATGCTTTTTCAAAGCTAGTGCTGTCTCAAGAATATAATTTCCCAAGTAGGTTGAAAAAGCTATCAATCGCAGCAAAATTTCTACAACTTAAAAATAGAAAAAAGTTCCCTATCACGCCAGGCCAGGGGACAATGAGTAAATTCCGTGGTAAAGAACACAGAGAACACAGCCATCAGCAACCATGCTTGGGTGTGGAAAGGATCACAAAACCAGAAGACACAGCATTTCCTCCCTAACTCTCAGAGGAAAGGGGGAGGTGGTCAAGACCATCCCAGGGGCTTCTCAGGTTCTTTTTGGGTTGGTCCCAAATAATCCTGGTGTCTTCCAGCCAAGCCCAGTGTCTGTGAAGAAATCACCTTGTTTCCTTCTTTCCCAGTTGAAAGGATACCTAGTCCACCCTTCCCTGAGTTCTCACTTCAGTCCTCATGGATATTTACAATATGGGTCTATTGCATATATATACAAAACACGGTATTTAGATAAACAGTTCTATCCACTGAATGCCCTGGTGTGGGTGGGGAGGGGGCAGGAGATTCAACTGATTCACAACAAATGGCGATGCTCACCCCACTTCTGAGCAAACTTTAAGATGTGCTGGATTCGGTCTTTCTGAAGACCGTAAATGAGAAGATAGCAAGTGATCCCAGGAAGGACAGACACACACTGAAAACATTTATAGGGGCTAGAATTTGCTGTATTCCTGCTTATTAAGTTTTTTTTTTCCAAATGGAGTTCTCTTTGTTTTGTTTTGTTTATTCCCTTGGGAGCATCCCAGGCATCAGGAGTTCACGTGCACAGATAACATTCTACTGGCATGTCAAGACTTTCCAAAGCTCAACGTGAATTCTCAGTGATAATGGACAGTCTTGGTACTTCCTCCTTCAAAGACCTATCAGTAATTCATGTTATGTGGTAGGAAATTTTTTTAAATTCCTCTCTAGTACAATTTAAAATGTTTGGGTTCAGGCTAGAAAATGTCCCTTAGAAGTCCTATTCTTGGTGTCCAAGTTTTCATGCCCCCTCCGCTCACAGAGCATCAGAAATAATATTTTATCTAAGGGTTGTAATAAGTCACAAGAGGAAGTAACCTGAAGAAGCTGTCTCCCAACAAATTTATTTAACTTTGGGACCATGTAAATCAAGCATAATCTGTGATTTATCACCAGATACTTACACCCCTCCCCATCCCCATTTTGATTTAAGAGATCTCAACCTATGAGGACACTGGATCCACCATTAATTCTGTCTGTCAGGATACAAAATCTAATTACGCTAAGAGCATCATATACCGAGGAATTAAAATAAGTACTGTATATAAAATCTGCACAGCTGCACGCTGACTCCCCTGGACAGCACAATGGGGACCCACAGAAGCTGCATGGACATCTAATATGGGGAAGAAGCCACCACCCTCTACAGCCAACAGGCGCAGGGACATATTCCCATCTGCTCTGGAATCAGTTTGGTACCCAGAAAACACAGATTTCTTCCCTCAGTTTACTGGAAAAAAAAAAAAAAAAGACCAACTTTCCCAAGGTGCTTGACCCTCCCCCCAGTTCCAAATGTCTCCCAGTGAAGTCCCCTTATCCCACTCAAACTGGCTTAAAAAATAAATAAATAAAAGTAAAAGCCAATACCTCACTTTCTACTTAAAAAGACCAAACTCTTCTGGCCTCGTATAAAAGGCCACTTGGCGGTCACCAGGAGGGAAGAACTATGCGACAAAGATGCTACCACGAGAAGACAACAGAACAGCTTTTGTGTGGGTTTTTAACAAAACTAAGAACACTGTCGGATCCATCCATCTACACTGGAGACGGGGAGACAGTACCACAAAGGCATGTGCTATATCATAAGGCAGGTTGATGCTACAACACGCAGTAGCTGGAAAACCGACAACACAGATTTCTGAGAGGATTTTTAACACAGACCTAACCTGCCTTTCAAGCCATTGCAAAGTATGAAAAGATAATTAATCAAAGGGTTATCTACCCTCATTTGCCACCAGCAAGGTAGAACTTTTGATAAATGTATACATATGTATGTATGTATGTGTATATACATATATACGCACACACACACACACACTCTTGTGGCATGTTCAGACCATAGAATTTCAGAATCACAAGGCAAACCATGATGCATCTTAGGAGCCCAGCAGCGGCTTCTGGAGATGTGGCTTGGTCTAGCCAACTCTGGTTGCTGGCCTCCACTCTGCTCTTCCTAGCCTTTTCCTCCCCTCATCTTATTGCTGTTTAACAGATTTAATCTATCTGCTGCCTTTGTTTCTGGAATTTTAGGGTTGAGGCAAAGAGTCATGTTTATTATAAGAGGTCACTCAGTGAAAATAAGGGAGCTACTTGTTTAAGGACCCCTTCTTTGGCAACACACTCTACGATAGGGAAATAGCGGGAGAACAGGAAGGACTTTGAGACACACGAGCACAGCAGAGAATCCAAAGGAAGTAAGTGGGCTGCTCCCGGGCTCACGGGTACCTAGTGCATTCTGCTAGGGACAGAGCAGAGGTTTTGAACAGTACACAGAAATCACTTTTCAATTCGTCTAAAACTGTAATGCCTAAAACTACTTCCATGGCTTGAGGTATGTCTATTAATATAGTAAGTATATGCTCCTTTAGGGTAGAATACACACATCAAAATGCCCATAGAAATAATTCTGAAAAAGACAGGCTGGCCTTCTCTCAAACCTGTTATTTTGTTGGAAGTAATTTACAGAGTGTGTCAAATGAGGACACAAGAAGCTTACATTGTACTTTAATTTTTTTATTTTTTTCAATAAAGGGACAAAATGGGTGTATGAACAGGTTAATGCAGACAACTGCCAAAAAAACACAGACAGTGGTTTTTCCAATAGAACTTAACAAAGACCAGAAACAAATACAATAAAAAGCCAGGTTGTAATGACCTTTGGTCATCCAAATAAAAAAAAAATAAAAACAGAGAAAAATAAAAGATCAAATTAAGTGCCTCTGTTTTGAACAGGGCATCTAAGCGATAATAAATAGTGATTCCCATAGTAAAAGATAAAATTTCAAGTTACGACAAACAGCTCTCATTACAGGAATAGAAAAGGCCAATAACAAAATATTCTGCATTGCCATTTACAAAAAAGTATTGACTAAAGCGGGCTTTCTCTTTAATATGCTTTGCATATGAAATTCTTTCCAATCTAAATATAAAGCACCATTTAGTTTTTGGCAATGAAAAAAACTGCAAAACATTGTTGTTGTTTTTTTCCTTTTTTTTCTTTTCTTTTTCTTTCTTTCTTTTACTGCATATGAAGGTGGAGATGCTGGGAGGTGGGTGACGGGGGGAGAGGGGCAAAAGCACACTACAGAACAAACCAACGCTATTAGCTTGCAGTACCGCATACAGCATGGCAGCAGGAGGAAGGGACAAAAAAGGATATGTACAACCCCTATGACAGCCATCCGTGTGACACTCTAGCAGGGTCCCCAAACAGCCATTATATGGCTTCTCGGTACAATGTCACACCTCTCTCTCTCTCTCTCTCACTCTCTCTCTCTCTCTCCTTTTTTGAAGCATACAAATAATTTGCACTATATTATCCTGCCAAATTAAAAAAATATACTGTGGCAGCCTGTCTTTTTTTTTTTTCTACTACCAAAAAAGGTACATGGATACCTTTTAAGAGAACAAGCAACAGTTAAAAATACAAGCTTCAATATAAATACTATAGTGCCTAACACTAGATGAACATTTAATTCAAATACCATTCTAGAAATACAGAAAAAAGACCATAAATGTGTTTTAGCATAGGAATCAACATGAGTGTGCATTTTCCTATATTTAAGTACTATAGAATCTTAAACCTTTCCCCATGGATGTTTTTGTACAACCTGAAGAGCGGGGTGTGATCCAAGGCAGAGAATTTCCACTACCGTTTTAAAATGGATAACAGGTCTTGCAACACCACCAAGACAATGGAACCCTATAATGCTGTTCCCCCCTAAGTATAATGAAGTGTCTTTTTAAAAAATTTTTTCTTAACATTTATACTTAAAAAAGTTTTGTACAAAAAAATCCTTGCACTGTAGAAGCGAAAGCATCATTCATTTCTATGTTAAGTGTGTTCTTTGTCCATCCACAGCGCTTGCAATGTTGCGTCCAAGTAAGTAAGCTCATTAGTCAAGTAAATGGCTGGCAAAGTTTTTTGTTTATATTTTTTTTGATTTTTGTTTTTTGTTTTTTTGTATTTTTTTTTAGTTTTTAAAAATTTTTTAAATGCTCATCAATGAGATTGTGTTCAATTTTTTTCAGCATTCTTGCAACTTTTCCCTTAATAAAGACCTGTAAACTGGGAAAACTGTACAGTGCACTTAATTGTCCTATCTGAGCAGGTTTATTTTATACTCAACCTCTGTATCTCTGATTAGAGAAAAAGATACAGGCATCATAGGCAGAGTCAAGTGCTATTGGAACACCAACTGGGGCAGATGCTAGCTTAATTTAAAAAAAAAAAAAAGAAGAAAAGGAAAAAAAGGAAAGAAACAGAAAAAAAAAGAAAAAGGAATCAAATAAAATGAAAGCAATGAATCGTCTCCCGTGTTAACACAAATAGCACACAGTGTATGGAAAGGAACGCAGGACAACTTTTAGGGAGCACAGACACAGATGCTGCTGCTCTTAAAACTCTTTCTCTTCCTTTTGAAGAATGTCACATTAAATGTACGTCTTAACAATTCATAGTTAATCATCATTGTATCACTATTAGCTTATACACCTGCTCTGGTTTAACATGGCGAGCAGTGCCACACCGTGCTAAGGAATCACTGGTTGTGTGTTTCCCTCTGTCACACTGCGACACTCTCTTCTTTTGAATACAGTCTAAAAGATCTTAAGTGTGTCGTTCGATTGTCCACTTGACAACCATGTGGGTCTGCATCTATTTCTTTCAGTGCCAGAACGTCATTAAATGCATTACTTCAGACAGCTCCTTCCTAATGTTATTTCACCACCTTCCAGGCCTTTGCATACTTCACATTCAATTTCATCATCATTTAGAAAGAATAAAACAAAACTTTAGGCAAAACAGCCCATTCCATTTAAGCTCTCACTGGGAGCAAAGTAGCTTTTATACTGGTATAATCAGTTCTGTTCACAAAGTTAAAGTCGAGGGAAAAGACTAACTGGGACATAGTGGGTCACATTTTAGGTAGCCAGTGTTGTGAAGAGAACCACAAGCTAGGTCCTAAAGTTCATTGCCTCACCCAATGCTGAATTAAGCTACAAGTTTATAACAAGCAGAAAGAACCATCAACATGGTTTTAATAGATCCAAGGCACTCATATTTTAAAACCAAATGATAGAATAAAACTTGTTTTCCTGTTAATTTGTCAATTCAAGGCCTTTTTTCCCCCTCTCCAATTAATACATGCAACCCTTTAGAGACAGACATTTAGCACATCCTTTTGTTCCCTAGTGTGCTCTGTTCTGTCTGTAGAGGGTTTGTGAACCCAAACACTGTTTTCCCTCCGTTATAAAATAAACCTGTACATGATATGTATTACAGAATTATGCAGCATGGTTTGTTTCGTTTTCCCCTCTCTCTCTCACTCTCTCAGAACGGAACTGGAAACAGCAACGTGTTTGCTCATAATGAATTAGGGACAATTTAAAATAGCCATAACATACCGTACATGCTGTCTAAGTTTAAAAAAAAATACACAACATGTAAATTATTGCACAAGAGAAAGGCTCAAAGTTTGCGTAAAATGCAATAGTATTGCCCCAAACAGATCATGCATTCAAACGGTGAGAACATAAAGAAACTTAAAACAAAAGAAGAAAGAAAAAGGAAAAAAAGAAAAGAAAAAACAAAACAAAACCCAAAAACAGGTGTGCTGGTGACAAGCACTCTCAAGCATATTCTTAGCTTCCATCACTTCTGTTGTTTGCTTGTTTGTTTGTTTAATCACATGGGACTAGAAAAAAATCCTACAGGGAATAGGGCTGGAGGACAATGGGAAGAGGTGAAAAGGGGGGGGCATCAGGTGGGAGTGAGGGAAGGGTATTAATATACCTCTATTCAGTTTTTATATCATTATTCAACACTCGATCACTGTGCCATTTTTTCATGTGTTTCTCCAGGGTACTGTACACGCTAAAAGGCATCTTACAAATTTCACATTTGTAAACGTCCTTCCCCACCTGGCCATGCGTTTTCATGTGCCTGGTGAGCTTGCTACTCTGGGCACAGGCATAGTTGCACAGCTCGCATTTATAAGGCCTTTCGCCCGTGTGGCTTCTCCTGTGGACAGTGAGATTGCTACAGTTCTTGAAGACTTTCCCACAGTACTCACAAGTGTCGCTGCGTCTGCCCTCTTTTGAGCTGGGCCTGCCCGGGCCCGGACCACTAATATGGGGCGTGCTCCCTCCACTTCCCGTGCCGCTGCGCCCCGAGATCCCTCCGTCCAGCTCCCCGGGCGGTGTGGAGAAGCGCAAGCTCCCGTTCTCCGAGGAGTGCTCTGATGAGGAGGCGAAAGGCGATTGTCTGGAGTCTCCGAAGCTAAGGAAGGGATCTTTGAGCTGCCTGGAGGCCGCATAGCCAGCGAGCCACTGCGAGTACACGTTCTCAGTGTTGGGCATCGCGGCTGGGGGCAGGTCAAACTCCTTCTCCAGCTTGATGCGCTTGGAGAAGGGGCTCAGCGAGCTGGGGCTACCCAGCAGCAGCTTTTTGGACAGACCCCCCGAAGCTGATTCGCCGGGGGAGCAGCCGCGGCCGTTAACAGTGCCATCGTCTATGCGGTCCGACTCGCCGGCCACCGAGTCTTCATCGCAAGTGTCCCTGTGGCCCTCGGCCTCGGCCAGGTGGCCACGCTTATGCTTCTCGCCCAGGACCTGGTGGAAGGCCTCGCTGAAGTGCTGCATGGAGCTGAGCACCATGCCCTGCATGACGTCGGGCAGGGCGCGACCCTCGTCGCCCACGCCCACCACCGCACCCCGAGAGCTGTTTTCATGGTGGCGCGCAGCCTCCAGGCTCAGCCCGAAGCCATAGTCCACCCTCTCGCTCTCCGTCAGCTCCTCCTCCTCCTCTTCCTCTTCTTCCTCTTCTTCCTCATCGTCCTCCTCTTCCTCCTCATCCCCGTTCTCTGGGATCAGGTTGGGGTCGTTCTCACTCTTGAACTTGGCCACCACTGACTTGAGCGCACTGCTGGCGCTGCCCACCAGGTCGCTGGTGCCAGGTTCCGGGGAGCTGGCGGTGGAAAGGCCGTCGTCGGACTTGACCGTCATGGGGGACGACTTGTGCATGTGTGTCTTCATGTGGCGCTTGAGCTTGCTGGCCTGTGTGCACGCGTGGTCGCACAGGTTGCACTTGTAGGGCTTCTCACCAGTGTGGCTGCGCCGGTGCACCACCAGGTTGCTCTGAAATTTGAACGTCTTGCCGCAGAACTCGCATGACTTGGACTTGACCGGGGGCTGGGAGGGAGGAGGGGCGGATTGCAGAGGAGGGAGGGGGGGCGTCGCCAGAAAGGGTGGCTTGCTACCTGGCTGGAATGGTTGCAGTAACCTTTGCATAGGGCTGGGCCGGCCTGGGGACAGCGGCGGGCTAGACGTGTTCCCTGCCAGCTCTCTAAGTCTCCTAGAGAAATCCATGGCGGGAGGCTCCATAGCCATTGGATTCAACCGCAGCACCCTGTCAAAGGCACTCGGGTGATGGGTGGCCAGGGCCATCTCTTCCGCCCCCAGGCGCTCTATGCGGTGGGGGTCCAAGTGATGTCTCGGTGGTGGGCTAAACAGGGGGGGAGTGGGTGGAAAGCGCCCTTCTGCCAGGCCGGAAGCCTCTCTCGATACTGATCCTGGTATTCTTAGCAGGTTAAAGGGGTTATTGTCTGCAATATGAATCCCATGGAGAGGTGGCTGGGAAGGACATTCTGCACCTAGTCCCGAAGGGATACCAACCCGCGGGGTCAGGGGACTTCCATGTTCGCTTTCTAAGTAGATCCTTAATCCATGAGTGTTCTGTGCGTGTTGCAAGAGAAACCATGCACTGGTGAATGGCTGTTTGCAAGTCGTACATGTGTAGCTGCTGGGCTCATCTTTACCTGCAAAAATAACACAACACCAACATCAATGTTGAATCACGGAGGCAGGCATCAGCAACCGCTTATTCATTCACGTCCCAATATTCAGCCTCTCCTAGCCCCACCCCCTCAAGCCTCGCCTTCACCCACCCACCCCTTCATGAGTCCTTCACATCCAGTGCCCAACAAATCTTTGTCAAATTGATCTTCACAACATTTAACTCCGTTCTAAGAATTCTGCATGCAAGCCCTATTGCATAAAGCCCCGCCCATTTCAGGATCTGATACAGGAGCACTACATCCCAGGGTCCCCAGCAAATGTCTTCTCAATATCCCCACCCTACTTGCTGTGGTGTGGGCAAGTCACTTCACGCCTGTGCCGCTGTCTCATTGGTTGAATAGGGCAGTGGGACAAGGCCAAGGCCGGAGCCCACTAGACTTCACTCAGAGAACTTTCGCTCCCTAACTCCTGTGGTCCTCCTCCTGCCGGCTATAGGTGAACTTAACTTTCTCCCTAGGCAATCGCCGCACAGAGATAACAAAAAGGCAAGGTCAAATGAATACAATTCTCTGGTCCTACACTGCCTAGGAGGAAACACACATGAATTCTTGGTTTTGTTAACATGACAGGAGACCCCCAAAAGGCTTTAGAAGAAGAGAGAGCAGCAACCTTTTCTTATCCCAGCCGGTGTGTAAGTTCCACACCATCCTATAAGGACACCCATGTTTAACCTCAAGGGGATGTTGTGATTAAAATCTCCAAAGAAAAATTTAATTCTGAATTAAATGAAAAGCTGTATTGAATCTTTAGGAGGTTGCCGCAGCGCCACAAAAGAGGGCACCGAGAAGTTAGGAGTGGCTGGTGCCAACTTGGGCAGCCCCGGCATACTGGTGGTAGGAGCACTGAAGGCAGCCAGCACGGTGACAGGCAGCAGGCTGAGCAATGCCACCCTAGCCTCCTCCTCATTATTTTGAGAGGCTAACAACGTGAACCAAATTATACAACATCCTGCGCCCTGGGCTGAGACTCGGCTCTGGTTGAGAAAGAAACAGAAAGATACAGTTCAGCTAGTCAACTCTTTGGCCAGGAGCCAAGCTGTCTGGAGAGGGGCCTGCTCAAGTCACGTTATTTCTCTCTTACTGAAAAGAACCCCAGAGTGGGTAAATGCCACTTTGGCAAAGAGGGGGCCAGCTTTACTTCACAAAAATCATTCATTTTTTTTCCTGATAGTTCAACTTAAATATATATTCCCGTATATGCTTATATGTGTGCACACATAAATGGAGTATATGAACGGAACTAATCAAGAGTTAACCAGGCGATTGCAACCTTAAAATAAATCTAGAAGAGACAGCAGCCTAGGGACAAGGGTGAGAATAGCTGATGGCCCAGGGATTAAAAAATAAAAATAAAAAAGACTGTGCTTAAAATATAACTGAGAAATACACTTTCTCCCTAAATGAGAAGGGGCCCTTAAACCATGGCTAGCATTTGTAAGTAACTTTTTCAATGGGCAAGACTCACCAGGGAGCTAAGGAGTGGGCATGAGGAATTCATCAATTATAGGATTCCTCCATTTAGCAAGTCAGAAAGAAAAGCTGCCAAGGTCTTCTGAGGAGCCCCAAACACTCATATTCCAAAACAAGCCAGCCTCGCTCAAGCACTTGTCTAAATAATGGACTCCTGCCCTGCCCTTGCAATTTACTTTACAATGCATTTATAATCTCACTCAATATAGCCCACTCCTGGGGAAATCTCTTTAACAAGATTAGATGGGAAGATACCAAAATTAGGTTTCAAACATTTGTCTAATGTAGAAGGAGGAAGAAAGGCAGAGAGATTTTGAAAGAAAATGCTGACATTAGAATCACATTATCTGCCTATTTTTATTTGCCTCTTTTCTTCAAAGGGAAATAAAAAGCTTCATTGAGAGTATTTTCATAATTTTTTTGTTGTTATTGAACAATGACTTGGGTCCTAAATAGGCAGGGGGAAAAAATCTGGTTCCAACCACTGCGACCCTCCATGGCTTTCTCCTTGGCCGCCCCAGGACTCTGGGTCATTATCATATATTTAGCCTGGCAATCAGAATTGGGTAACCAAGGAGCTTTGTCGGCTGAAGCAAATCCTTAACACTTTCGTCACTCCAAATGCCTTAAAATCATATTTGACCCCCATAATCTCTTAAAGCCTGGGGATGGACCCATAATTAGCAAGGACAGTTTCAGATGTGCTGTGATGGCCCTGATCAAAGCCAAATTCTGTGCGTGCTAAGCCACACCCAGCGTCTCATCCATGAGTTTCCGAGAGGCTTAAAGGAAGGTCCGTTTTATTTCGCTTCCTAAAAAAGGAAAATGTTTTTCCGAGGCAGCTATGTGATTATGTTACAGGGCGTTAACGCTATGGTGCGGGCCTTCCCCTCTCATACATCAGGTTAGAGAAAACGGCTTTGATCTTGTAACGAGCACACAACATACAGTTTTTCACTATTGCATTCTATATTCCCATCAACTAGATATTCTAGATCATGAGGGGCAGCTAGTGTAATCATAATGTCAATGAGAAGGGTGTTACGATCGAGACTAAAGATTACATGGAAAGAGCCGCTCTGAAACTGGTAATTATTACCAGTCCACTAATAGCAAACGATGCATTACAATTTCACCATATAATCTGTGTTTCGCGCGGCTCATGCTGGCACACCACATTATATTACAGTGCTCACAGATTCTAAATTCCTAAACTGCAGTCATCAATAAATGTGTTGCTCGCCGTAATTTGTGAAATTACTTTGTTCATAACATCTTTGATGGTTTAGAAAGACCAGAATTGATTTCCTGCACGGCAAAATTAGGGCTACATTGATTTATTGATGTGTAAAATATAATAATATTCTTCATTTACTCTGATGAGAATCAACTTCTCACTCTGAGAGCCTCATTGGGCATTTACCAGGATTGTTTTGATTTAGAGCAATAAACGGAGCCTTGCCCCTCACCGGTACAAGAACCCAAGGCACTGAAAGGGTTAAACCCAGCTGTTTAGCCTATCTACTTACTGACTTGTATTTTACTTCGTTTTGTGAGAACAGTCTCAGTTTCTAAATCTATCACCCAAGTGAAAAGTCATGTGGCTGCGGCCTCACGACTGGAAACAGCAAGGAGGTCTGTGATAGGGCCTTGAATGGCATTTCCCAGCTTGTGACTCGGCGCCCAACAAATGAAATTTCCCTGGGCCTTGGGATTCCTTCATGTAAAATGAGCATTAAAAACAGGGCCTTTTAAGAATGGTTGGGTCTAAAATAGCAGATGCACACATAGCCAGGTGTAATCTATCGGGTCCAGCATGCAGGTTTTCATTACCGCCGGATGTGATTAATTATGGGTGTGTGTGTGTGTGTGTGTGTGTGTGTGTGTGTGTGTGTGTGTGTAACTAACCGCGTTACACTCCCAGCACAGCTTGGAAAGAAGGCCCATGGCAGCTTCAACCCAGACTTTGGCAACAGAGGCAAATGGGGAAATTCTAAGCCGCTGTTAATGATTTCACAGCCAAGGAGGCCACGGGTCTCTGAAAGCCAAGGACAGTCCACGCAGTTGAGGAGGAACACCAGCTTGTCCTAGAGCTTTCTGGAGCCCACAGTCCATTGGCACATACCGTCGTCTGATTGCTCCTCTGCTATTACAAGTGTGCTGTGAATGGCGGGACGAGGGAAGGAAGGACTTCCGTGTCCGGCTTTGACCTCTCCACTCCACCCTCCACTGCCCCACTCAGTCTCCCTTCCCAGGGTGACTGTGTTTCCACAGCCAAGTGCCGGCCCCACGCACCCCTGATGGCGGGCAGGGACTAGAATCTGTGAAGTCACCTCCTAAACACTCTGCAGTGACCTAACTCGGACTGGGGCCCAGCTTGGAGGGGGAGGAGAGAAGGGTGCTTTTACCCCCACCCTCAGTCCTCAGGACTCAAGGGCTTGTGAAATCTTACAACGGTTCCCTGTTACCTGGGATTACCTAGGAGTGAATAAGAAAATAAACAAGTGGCTTTGAATCTGCTGTGGAGGTGCACGTCCTGCCCTACGGCACCATTCACAGGATGGGTCAGGCTGGTGACCCTCTCAGGAAAGGAAGCCTCACTGACAGCCTGGGCTTTTGAGTCTTATACTTTGTTATGCTCTTTCCTGTCCTTTTCTTCTTCCCACAGCCTCAGTGTTTCGTTGTTGTTGTTGTTGTCTTGAAAATAAACATTAGATGCTATTTCTCCTTATCTTGAACCTGCTTTTTTTGTGTATGTGTTTGGTAGAATCAATTCTCCCTTCAAATATTTTGGCCATGTGTGATTCATAACCACATACTTCTAACCAGAGAAGAAAACTGAAGTGCTTACTAAAACATCTTTCAGGATGATATATGAATATATTCATAGATTATAAATGAATAAATCTGACTTTCGTAAAGAGGTCCCCACTACAGAAGTTATGGTGGTGGAAGCATGAGTGTGGGAAGCGGCAGTGGGCTCGCTACATTTCACCTACATTTCTGGGCATATTTTCTCTAAAATAAGGAGAAAAACAAGGATATTGTTGTGTATCTGTATGCATATATATACATATATAATAACCACATGTATCTATAAATATACCATGTCCAGATACACATGTGAATGCATAAGTAACATGCATTAGACTATCTCGGGAGTAACTGTAAGCTGTCTGTGGTCCTGGCCCCTGCTAGTGATGCACTGCCAAACAATTCGAAGCCTCTACAAGGCCATAGTAGTGAATGTCCAGTAAGATGGGCTGTGAACACAGAAATGTACCAGCTACCAGCTATGGAGCCAGGCAAGACCCGAGGGAGAAGCCCCCAGGGACGAGCTGCTGTCAGCTCAGGGTCTCCCGTGAGGAAAGCAATGCAAGGGGAGGGAAAGGCACTCTGAGGACTACGAACAGGTAAGGAGAGCTGGTGCCAAGCGAGTAATGAAGTAGCACATGTGGGGTACCTGTCTATGTTGGGGGAGACTCCCTCCAGTACTGAAAAGTAAGGACCATTTTCAGGAACTCTACACACATTGGTATATTTGTAGAAGAGATAACATTCAACTTACAAATACCCTGCGGGGCATATTCTGCACTCATCCCAGGCGTGGGGATTAGAGCTCCGTGTGCAGACCGAGGGGAGGACAGGCCCCTCCAGTGCAGAAGTTTATCTGTGAAAGAAACCCAGAATCAGGCACTGCAGCCATAAACAACGTGCATCGTAAACCACGGGATATCACATTTCACTTCCATTAAAATAGATTAACATCATTACAACAGCCTTGCAGATAGTTACCAGGCCCTGGGCCCGCAACAAACAACAGCAGAGAGCTGTCCCCCACAGGTTTTGTTTTGTTTTTCATTTTGGTCCTTATTTTTTTGGACAACAAGAAAGAGGTTGGTTTGAAGTCTGAAACAGGGGCTAGTTCTTAGGTCCTGTTCCTTGTTTGTTGTTGTTATTTGATTATTACAAGGGATAGAGACATTGCAAGGTGAAATTGGCACTAACAGGGTGGGCCAGAGAAATGGGGTTTATCTGCAAGGCTGTTTGACACGGATTCAATGACTACAGACAAACCCATGCCAACAGCAGGCTAACAGAGCGGGTTTGGGAACCACTCTTTCTTTCAGGGAATAACACTGTTAAGCTTCCTCCAACTGCAGGTATTTCAGTGCTCCGTGGGCCACACTCTCGAATCCTGTCAATGGGCGCCCCAGGAAGGTGAGCCTTCTCACGGTACAAAGCACCAGAGAATGAAGGTTAGACCCTTAGCATTTAAGAAACTTTGGCCAAGTCCCTCCCACATCCCTTTAGGGCAAAGGATAAAGCTACTAAATGACAAGACAAACAAACAAACAACAAAAATCCCAAGGGCAGCACTCAGAAACTAAGGCCAGCATTCCAGCGCACACCGGCCAACCAACAGGAAGAGACTGCTCACCACTGCATAGAAATCAAGAGCCACTTTTATTTTTTTTATTTTTTTAAATTTATTTATTTATTAAAGATTTCTGCCTCCTCCCCACCACCGCCTCCCATTTCCCTCCCCCTCCCCCGATCAAATCCCCCTCCCTCATCAACCCCAAGAGCAATCAGGGTTCCCTGACCTGTGGGAAGTCCAAGGACCACCCACCTCCATCCAGGTCTAGTAAGGTGAGCATCCAAACTGCCTAGGCTCCCCCAAAGCCAGTACGAGCAGTGGGATCAAAAACCCATTGCCATTGTTCTTGAATTCTCAGTAGTCCTCATTGTCCACTACGTTCAGCAAGTCCGGTTTTATCCCATGCTTTTTCAGACCCAGGCCAGCTGGCTTTGGTGAGTTCCTTTTAGCTGTGGGTATTTGTAGGAAAGGAAACGGGGTTTGTGCATCCTTGGGATGCTCGAGATTCTGCCCTCAATGCCCAGCTTTTCCAAACACACCCCAGCTAACTACCCTTCTCATGACCTAGAGGTGGTGGGGGAGACAGATGAAGCTCATGTGTTTATGAAGTTCAGGAGAACTGAGCTGGGTGGTGAGTGAATAGGGCATGGTTAAAAGTACCAGCACCTAACAGCACCGCCAGTGTATTCCAGGACAGTTGCCATACACAGTGGATTACAACCTTACATGGGGGGTCACACAACTAAATTAATTCAAAACTCTGGCCAGGGTTGCCCACATGTGGCCTGTCATGGCAACGTGCACAGCACACTGTTCCGGCCACTCAGGCCAAGCAACTGCCGGCCTGAAGCACCTGGGTGCAGACTCTGGCTCATGGAACATTCTGAGCTGCTGTGTTTTTATTACACAGAGTTGACCATCTCTTACAAAGAGACCCAATACTTCCCGACTGCTATTCTTAAGCATGCAAGCATCAAATTAGTCTGTCTTTGGACTGAATTGTGATAGAATGTCTTATTCATTCATTCATCCATTCATTTTTTAATTTGGTTTTTCAACGCAGGATTTCTCAGTAGCTATGTATGGAGCCTGTCCTGGAACTCACTCTGTAGAACAGGCTGGCCTCAAACTCACAGAGATCCGCCTGCCTCTGCCTCCCAAGTGGTGGGATTAAAAGTGTGTGCCACCACCGCCCGGCTAGAATGCTTTATTTTAAACATTGTTTGGTTACTAACTTATGAATTTTAGAAGGTGGAAAAATCAAACTAATTTTGGCTTGGAATTAGGACAGAATTCCCAACAATCTCTGAACTAGGCCTACACACTCCACCACGCTGAACTACATGTTTCTGAGAAGTGGGTTCTCAACATTAGCGATTATACAATCAAAATATCAATGAACTCTGAGAAACACTGAAGATGTTCTCCATCCTGCAGTATCAAACATTAAGCCGAGATTTAATTATTTATGTAAAAATAAATACACTCATCCATCTCATTAGTACACAAATTTGCCTTAGTCTTTAATAAGTGTTAAGATTATATGCATACCAAATAAATGGTTAAAACTAAATTTCCTTATAATTTATCTTAAGCAAATGTTTGGTTGTATATGTATTTTGTATTTGTACTTCCTAAAAGTCATAAGAAAACTTAGGTGAAGAGGAGTTACAGGTGTAACGTAAGAATTCTCTGTGATCAATTTACAGTCAGGACACTTAGGACCAAGTTCCCTGTTACGAGGAACCTGATATGTAACAATGGTGTACAGAAGAAATCTATTATTATTGGGCAGTCGTGAAGGTTTACCAAGCCTTAGACCAGCGACTCTCAATCTGTGGGTCGAATGACCCTTGCACAGGGGTCTCATATCAGATATCCTGCATATCAGATATCTACATTACAATTCATAACAGTAGCAAAATTACAGTTATGAAGTAGCAACAAAAATAAATTTATGGTCCGGGATCACCACAGCATGAGGAACTGTATTAAAGGGTTTCACGTTAGGAAGGTTAATGATGACACCTTCTCCTCTTGGATCAAAGCCACAAAATAAAACCACAAAAAGGAACCCGCAACTGAGGGAGACTGGGCTCCAGAAACAAATATGTGTACCTTTTGTTGGTGGTGCTAAATTGGAAGTGGGGGTAAAAATCAACTCGGCTTAGTTCTTGAAGTTTTCAAGGAGAAATCTGAGAAGCCACTCTCGCACCTGCTCCTGTCTCAGCAAGCTTTTCTGTTGCAGAGCGTGAAATTCTTTTCTCAGAAAACCACACAAACTGAGGTATTTCTGTGACCCCCCAGCACAAAAGCAACAAGGTCCTGGAACCCCTGCACGGGGAGTATGACCTCAAATTCCCTGTAACTTTGGGAAGTGGCCCTAAGTGTACCCCAGCAAGGAACGAGAGAGCTGTCAAATTATTTTAGCTGAACCATTCACATGCATTGCCAGATGAAGGCTGACCTGCTGGCGGGGAGTGGGGGGGTTAAGCTCAGAGCAGCAGGGACTACGTGGCAAAGTGAGGTCTCTGTGACCAAAGTGTCCGAGTATTCATCTTCATAGTTTGTTTGGAGTCCTGAAATAAAGGGACTTGACAGTGGCTATGTGGATAATTAGTAACAAAGTAAAGATCTGAGTTAGTTGGCAGACCCTAGTCTGTGTTCTGGCCTGGAATGGCTTCGGCTCTGCTGGCTCCCCTGTGGTCTTCACTGGCTAGGAAGGTCTCAATAAAGGAGGTTGTCTCGGGCCAGAAGATGGCTCAGTGAGTCAATGCGCTTGCTACCAAGCCTGACAACCTGGGTCCAATCCCAGAACCAAGGCCTATAAATTGTCCTCAGATCTCCATAGATGTGCCACAGCACATGTGTACCACCCCATACCAAAATAATAATAATAATAATAATAATAATAATAAATGTACACACACACACCTAATTTTCAAAAAAAAAAAATTCTCATTCTACTAACTCACTGGGCAGACTAGCCAACACCTACTGGAGTGGGTCAGCCTAGCTATGTGGCAAGGCTTTCAGAAAGTCCGAGGGCACTCACCTGGTGTCCTGAGCTGGACCACAGTACCCACTCTGCTGCAAGGGTCAGGGGACCTCAGCCCACTACCATACCCTCTGCTTCTTAGGCAGACAGACGAGCTAAGGAGAAACAGTGTTGCCCCTGCTGGTAATTTATTTTAGAAAACAGCACACTGTCATGGTGACAGAGATGAGGGGGTGGGGGCAGCCTGAATGTCCTCTCCAGGAAGAGGGTCAGGCAGGGCTGATTATGAACTCAACTGATTCCTGCCGCTTCTTCCACTAAAACCACCCTTTAATGTTCTCCTTAGCAAGGAGAATCGACATTCATACATGAACTGGAAATGTTAAATTGTTAATAGCCTCCCTAGGGTTTAACTTCTTGCTATGATGCCTTCAATTATTTCATCACAGCTTAGGCAAAGGAAAGTATCACAATTAATGCTTCTGAACATCAACCAGAGCAGTCGCCCTGCCTTCCCCGGCAGAGAGGAAGAGAGCCACGCAGGCCGAAGACCCCCTTTCTACCCTCTTCTCTCCCCAGGAGGAAGAGGGCCCTTAGCAGGCCGAAGACCCCCTTTCTACCCTCTTCTCTCCCCAGGAGGAAGAGGGCCTCTTAGCAGGCTGGAAGTGACGTCTATGGTGATGACTGCTTTATTTCTTTGTGGGTGCTCCTAAGCGTGGAACCAGAGCCAGTACCAGCTTCATCTGGATCTTGTTGGAAATGCAGATCTTTGGGGTCAACCTTAGAGTTACCAGATCAGAAGTTCCATGGGGTGGAGGGATGTCTCCATTAAGTAGGCCCTTCAGGAGACGATAACTTAGAGCCAAATCTAACACAAGTTAACTTAATAGTAGGAAGAGAAGTAAGGAAATCGGAAGCTTTGCTGGTCCTTGGCAGGGCCCCATGGACCATGAGATTGTCATCCCTTGCACAACCCTCCTCTTCTAGGATTAAAAGAGTCAAAATCAGGGAAATTCCTAATGGAGTTCAAGGTTCTAGTCCACCCTTTATCTTCTCATCACTGACCTAGGTGGTCCAGGTTCCTCATCAAGTAGGAAGCCCACGTGAGACAACCATCCGAAGTCAGACGAGCTGAGTTCTCACTGCTTCCCGACAACTGCAGTGGTGGCCTGTGCAGTGCTGGCCTGTGCAGTGCTGGCCTGTGCAGTGGAGACCTGTGCAGTGGAGACCTGTGCAGTGCTGGCCTGTGCAGTGGTGGCCTGTGCAGTGGAGACCTGTGCAGTGGAGACCTGTGCAGTGCTGGCCTGTGCAGTGCTGGCCTGTGCAGTGGAGACCTGTGCAGTGGGGACCTGTGCAGTGGAGACCTGTGCAGTGCTGGCCTGTGCAGTGGAGACCTGTGCAGTGCTGGCCTGTGCAGTGGAGACCTGTGCAGTGGAGACCTGTGCAGTGGAGACCTGTGCAGTGCTGGCCTGTGCAGTGCTGGCCTGTGCAGTGGAGACCTGTGCAGTGGTGGCCTGTGCAGTGCTGGCCTGTGCAGTGGAGACCTGTGCAGTGGTGGCCTGTGCAGTGCTGGCCTGTGCAGTGGAGACCTGTGCAGTGGTGGCCTGTGCAGTGCTGGCCTGTGCAGTGGAGACCTGTGCAGTGGTGGCCTGCTGCATGGGCACGAGGAAGGGCTACACGCTCTCTTCTAGGCTCCCTAGGGTGGCATATTATTGCCTTTTTCTGAAACCAAATACCTCCTGCTCCTTTGGAAAGGTCCCTTTAAACCTGTTCTAGGTGTGTGGAGGGGGGGGTCTCAGAAATGGTTTATATATCATAAAGCTGCGACATTTCCTTGCGACTGAATAAAAAGATAGCGACTTCACTTCCAGGTCTCACTGAAAAGCAACAGGTTGGGAATGATTCTGATATAATGCTGGACACTAGTCACCTTACATTTCTGCATCCACTGCACACTCGCTTTTGACAAGGTGCTCCTCAGTGGGAGCTGCTCAATCAAGTGTTGGGTTTCCTCAAGACTATCTCAAAGATTGCTCGACCACTCGCATGTTGCTTGCTTCTGAAGCTAACAGCTGCCTTACAGCCAGGCATGAAATACAGTCAGCCACATGGCTGTCCGCTCATCACCAAGCTATGATGCATGGACATTGTGAAGCTCTGAGCGTCACTTCCAAAACACCCCATCAGTGCTTCAGGAACCCAGCTTCTTTCAGGAGTCCAAGGCAGAGGTGTACGGCTCAGTGGTAGAGCACTCTCCTGGCCTGTATGTATGAGCCTCAGGGTATAACCCCCAGTGAGCCCCTCTTCAAATAATATCAAAACAGAGATCCCAATCCTCTCCACGGAATACAAAGATGCGTGCTGTTTTCTAAAATGTATTTGTGTATTTTCCTCTTAACCATGCACATCTAGCTGACTGGGTCCCAAAAGAGAAGCTTCGGAGGCTCTGCCCTCTTCTCCTTGCATCGCCCATAAGAGAACAGATGAGAAACCACTTTGAGAGTTAACAAGCCAAAACAAAGGTTCGAACAGTCCCTTCGGCTCTACAATCCTCCATCTTTTCTTCTCCTAGAAGACAGTCTGGCCTAGAAGTTCTGTTGTCTAACTGAAAAGCAAAGACAGTCCTTGAACATCCTCTGTGGTTCCCTACTTCTAGCTCTTGACTCAGCTTTACATGGGTACCAGCCCCTCTCTGAGAGCCTGACTTACCAGCGCATTCTAGAACAAACACTAATCAAGCCTGTGGCCTGACTTGCATTGCTCTGGAGTGAATGCATGCCAATTTTATCACTGCATACAGAATTCCTAATTAACCTTCTGATATTTTCAAGACGTACTGCCTTTACTCCAGAAATGAGCATTTTTCCCCTGTATTTCTTTTCCCCCATTGGCTAAGGTTTCACTAAGTCAAGATGATCTCTGGTTTTTTTTGCTTATGTTTTTTTGTTTTTGAGACAGGGTCTCACGAGGTAGCCCTAGCTGGCCTAGAACTTGCGATGTAGACCAGGCTGCCCTTGAAATAATAGAAATTGGCCTGCCTCTGCCTCCTGAGTGCTAGGATTAAAGGTTTATACAATCACACCCAGACCATGATGTTTCCTGTGATTCTCTTGAAATGTATTCTGCAAAAGCAGAAGCCAGCGAGAATCCTAGACAACATACTCTAGAATTTTCTTTTTCGCTACTCGGTTGGTTTTTATATTATTTGATACCACACCAGTGACTTAATTGCACAGCTCATTTAAATACTCTCTCTCTCTCTTTTTTTTTTATTTCTTGGCCAATTTCTACGCTCTCAGACCTGTGATTATCCAAACAGGTTGCTAATGTCACCTTCAAAAAGTTCTCATGCTAGGCCTCCTCTCAAGGAGGAAAAAGGAAGAGATGACATCTTTTTATGCCCCCTTATCTATAAAAATGCAAGCCACCAATCTGTCAAGCCTAAACAAAATTTTCTGCAATCTGTGTCTTTAACATAAGCAAAGCATATAATTCAAAAAATAAGGAAAAAAAAGAACTTGCTTTTCTGAAGAATAACTAAGCAGAGAAACATTGTGTTCCATCTCTGTGTTGAAATGCAGATTTCCCACTAAAAGGCAAATCTTTCATTTCAAAAGGTTGAATAGGATGGTACTTAAAAAAAGAATTCCAGCTGGTTAAATTTAGGGTGTTGAAAAAAGTTCACTCCAATAATATTCTTTGGCTCTGGGCCCAAAGTATTTTCACTTAATCGTGAATTAGATAAATTTTTATTACACTTTAAGCTTTTGCCTTAGAATGGTGGGGCTTTTTGAGGGTACTGTGAGGGCAGCTGAATAAAAAGACAAATTGTCTTACAACAATTTTTCTGTTGTTTATTTAGCCATGTACCACACTATGCAGAAATGTGTGCTCCGGGATACATTCCCTTCATTCATTCTTACATGCATTCATTCAACAAATTATCCACCAAATGCCTCTAATGGCCCCAAGCTACAGTCTGGCTTCTGTGGGAAGTACAAAGTGTTCAGACTATCCTGTAGAGACGGCACCCAGCACAGAAGACACGGGATGAACAGATGCCCCCCACTGGGCATAAAAACCACGTCATGAGAAAGGCACAGGGCTGTCATGGGAACCCACGGGAAGAGAAATCTTGGTGGGTTGTCGGTATCCACACATGCAGGGTTCCCAAATCTGCAGCTGCTCAAATCCTTCAAATACAATAGCATAATATTTACATACACTATGCACAGCCTTCCATGTTCTTAACTCATCTCTAAAACATTGCAGATGCTTAAGGAAAGACATTACTGTTTGGAAACAATGACAAGAAAAATCTGTACATGCTCAGGATAGATGCCTTTGTTCAAAGTACTTTGGATCTGAGATTGGAAGAACCTGTGAACCCAGAAGCCACTGGATGGAGACATCCAAGCATCCTTCACTGTGGAGGGGAGAACGGGGCCTTGGGCATGAGGCTGACTGACGAGCCAGACTTGGAAAATCCCAGAGAAGGCTTTGGAGACAAAGTCAAGAGTGGATGTTGGTGCTCTGCAGAAGCAAAGCCTCAAGGCAGGCAGCATAGAGGGGCACACCAGGCAGTCACATTCAAGAGAAAGTGCTTCATCCAGGTGACAGCAGTGACTGTGGTCATCCAAATGTCAGGTCTTCAGCCTCATCCTTTGAAATGCCATTCTTCTTAGACAAGGGACAGAAAGGGACTACTTCCAGACTCCCAGAAAGCCCCCACGCCCCTTCCTACCTCAAGTTCCCTTCTAGGAAGCGGTGGGTGGCCTACAAGCGAGTGTTGACAGCCATGTTCTTCTTTGAAACGTTGCCTCCCTGGCTTAAATAATCTATTTCAGATGTATTGCCGGTTTAAGGCGGCCTTGTGTTTGTTGAAATGTCTTCAGCAAACAACTGTGGAGAAATGTTGAGCTTTCCCTACACTACGTTGTCTCTTCCATCAATGTGACCCTCCCTCCAAACTTCCCCTTTCTTCTCTCCAAAGCCATGGGGCGAGGAGACAAAGTGGGGACTTTTGTGCCTCTGAGCCTCTTTTAGAACTGTGTGCGCGCCTCTATGGGATGCGTTTTCCAGGCTGTTTGGGAGGAACCTGAGGACGAATTTTAACGATACTAAAGACAGCGCTGCAAGGCTTGATGGGACAGTTCCCTCCAGTGAGCCTAGCACCCAGGAGGCTGATGCAGGAGCATCAGGAATTTGAGGCTAGCCTAGGCTACATAATGAGCTCCTGGCCAATCCAAGCTATAAGATCCTATCTCAAATATTAAAAAAAAAAACAAACAACAACAACAGAGAGAGAGAGAGAGAGAGAGAGAGAGAGAGAGAAAGGATTTCCTTTAGGCGATGCACTGAGTCTCATCACCACAGCCTGTCCCTAGATTCTTTTCTTGCTGGAGCAAAGCCAGGGACCTTGGTACTTCAGCCCTAACTCTGCAGCTCACCATCCATTTCTCACTTTGAATAAATCCCATCCATTTCTCACTTTGAATAAATCCCATCCTCCTTCTGGCACTAAGTCTTCTCAACTTTAAAAAGAGAAAGCTGGATCAACTGACTGAGTGGCTCCTCTCTCCTGCTTCCCACGCCTGTCCAAGACTTCTTGTAACCAAGCTGGCAGCTGGCTGAAGGGACCTACAGGGCCAATGTGGGCTTGGATAACAAGCTAGTTCTTTTTTTTTTTTTTTTTTGACAGAGAAAGTGATTCTGGATTTCATCCTCCCAGGGCAGAGACTTGAACAGTTCACCCTCTGCACAGCAGAGAGGAAACCCAAGTGTGTCCTGGGCCAATGAGATGGAAGGTCAGAAAACCAGGAAGAAGCTTCCCACACACCCCCAGGCTAAATGTCAAGGGAAAAGGTCCCTGCAGTCAGTGCCAGAAGGCCAGTGGAAAAGCCAGAGCCCGCACCACTGCTCAGTAAAGCACACACAGGACTTGAAACTGGAGTCTCTCCCCAGCCACCTTCAAAAGGCATGGCCAGGCCCAGGTGCCCTGTAGTTCTTGTCCTGGAAAACTGGTGTAAAACCAAGTTCTGCAAACTGAATCACACTGGCTAACTGATATAACTTCTCAAGTTTCCTCAGTCATGCTGACTAACTGATACAGCTTGAGACGTTTCCTCAGTCACGCTGGCCTACTGATACAACTTCAGAAGCTCCCTCACTCTCCCGCATTCACCACAACTTGGCAGGTCTTCCAACATTCTACTTTCTAAGGGTGCACTGCACCCCTCAACATCCTCCCCATCAAGTACGTAATGATCTGTAAATAAACACTTTGAATCCAGTGGGAGAGCTTACTATTAAAGGAACCCTGCTGTGAGGCCTTTGGAGAAGTTAACAACCTTTCTAGAACGTGAAAAATTACTCGACCTTTATCAGTTTCTATTCATGAAATGTTGGACCTTCTGGAAGCTGGGCAAAATCATGGTCAGTGACCCCATGAGCAGAAGGGGCGAAGAATCTAAGAAGCAGCCCTAAGCATGGCTCTCGCGGCCACTTGGTCTAGCTTCATACAAACATGTCCTAGATACCCCACCCCCCAAGATGATTGAAAGATTAGGAAACTGCCATCCCTTGAACACACTCCCCCCCCCCCCCCCGCCCAGTTAGATGGCAAGGGAAGGAGGAACAGCCATTTCAGCCGAGGTGAGGACGAACTACGTGGGCTGTGTCCAGGGGAATTGCTATTTGTTTAGCAAACGTTTAATTCTGATAACACCTGCCAGGGCCAAGACGGGTTTGTCTATCAATGCCAGCAGAAGACACAACTCCCCAGTTACTCTGAAGAGGCCACCCCTCGCCTTTTTATCTGTGTCAATTCACAGCGAACCCCTGTGTCGTCATTTAATCAGCCTTGGGGAAATGCCAGGATAAGCTCAAAGAACAAACTTGCAAGAGGACCCTTGCTTTCCCAAGGATGACAGAGAGAGAAACACTTGGATCATATGTGTGAGGGGGCCCAGGCAACACACCAATCTAGTTAGCTGTAGAGTCTATTCTCTAGGACTGATCTGAACCAACCCTTTAAAGGATGGGGGATGGTCTAAAGAAATGGGACCCCCCCCCCCACACACACACACACAATCAGAAAGATACCTCACACTGGAAACAGGATCAGAATATCAAGTCTTGGTAGCTTTTCAGAAATTGTATGTCCTGCCCCCTGTGAGATTTATACTCTCTACCCCCCTCCAAGGGTTCAGAAGTCACGCCTGGCCCTCAGAGCCCTGCTCACCTTCTAGGAGACAATGGCTCCTCCCTATTCATCTCAGGACCCCTCGAGGTAGGCCACAGCAAAACGCCCTGCATTGTCATAGACCCTACAGACAGTTGCTTGGTTTTCTGGGACGACTCTGTGGTCTGTGCACTTCAGGGAAAGCAGGAGAAGGCCCAGTCTGAGTTGAATGCTCTGTGACATTCTTGGCCAAGAAATTCCAAGAATCAGAATTGGCCATTGTCCAGAATTAAAACCTATTATGCCCGTGGTTAGCAGAGGACAGCTCAGAAATTACCAGAGCTAATTTAAGGAGTCAAAGCTCCAAAGGCAAAGAAATGAAAATGGTCTAGCAGGTCAGGTTCTGACATTTCCTCAAGATCAGAACTAGGCCGCCCTCTCGCCTGAGGTGAGGCTCAATCTAGGAGGTTCTTCTGTAAGGCGGGGCGGGGCCTCCTTCCATGACAGCTCGTCTTTTCAGAACAGGCCTCACCCTGGACAGGACACTCTGTCTTCTCGGTCCCTCTGCGCTTTAGCACAGCCAAGGCATAGGGCAGCCCAGCTTCTCTGACAGAACAGTAGGTCTGTCTTCTTGGTTATTTCCCTGGATTTGTATCCAATTTCAAATCCTTTGTTTCTACAACGGACCAATCTAAAAAGAGTGCCCTGAGCAAAATGGAGGTGCACACTGGTACAAGCCAGTCACCTCAGAGGTGGGGTGCTGCCGGCTCTTCTGTGGCTTACTGGTTGTTGATTCATGGAGAGGGGTATCCTACAACCCCCAACACCTCACAACCTTGGTTCATCGACTCCCTTTCCACTCCCTAGAAACATCTATGTGGGTACTCAGAGTGTGGAAACCTGGCACCCCAGGTAAGGAGGCTGTTTGCCATCAGCACTGAGAGGGCCTGGAGGATAGATCCCAGAGGGTTATTTTCATTTTAAATCTGTGAGGCTGCTTGGGGATTGGGTCTAGGAAGTTCTCCAGAAACCTTCTGGTTCCACACCATCCCAACCTTGAGGATGACCCCAGGACCCCAGTGTCAAGATCCCTCAGCTCTACACGGAGTGTCAAAGACTCTACTGTCCCTTAACAAACCCCTCAGGCTGAAATCCTTTTTCCTCAGAGCCTCAACCTTCAACTGCCAAGTAGAAAGTCCCCTGTCACCGGCCCACAGATCTCTGCCGCCATGGTACTCAAGCCTTGTCAGGTGGTGCGGTGTATGGACGGCGGGCTGACGCTCTTTCAAAGAGACCGACCAGGCAAGAAACGTCCTGTACTCCATCCCCAGCTCTAACGCAATAAAACGTCTTTTATCAATGTAATTCAAGCCAAAGAGTCAAGGGTCTGTCACCATTTTAAAAAGGCTTATTACATGGCCACAAAAATTTGCCTCAGGCTGAAACCTGGCATGTAAGGTACCAGCGTGGGACAGGCTCTTTTGATTTGATTTTATTTTCTTACAAAATCTGAAAATGAAACGCTCTGTCCCTCCCTTCCACCAACCGTTTTTTGATTTATGGAGAGGAGGAAAGAATCTGAAGTTGACAGGTTGGGACAACTCCACTCAGCTTTTCCCACTCAAAAGCTGCTTTGGTTAAGTCACATTCCGCATTTATGGCCTGCGGCTCTTGGCTGACTTTAACGGCTCCTCCAGTGTGCAGCGAAATGGACTTCCCCGGGAAGAGGCCCCATTGAGGTGACGGCCTCCTCTGTCCCCAGAGGAGGAGTGTCACAAAGGTCAGGGAGCTGAAGGTGCGAGGCCCTCGGGTTAGACAGTGCCCGGGCCACAAAGCATTTGCCTTTCCTCTGAGGTCGCCTCTTAGTTACAAGTGTCTCCTTGTCCTCAGCACGAGCCAACCACTGGTCCCCACTGATGATCCATCCTTTGAAGATCAGGTCTGAAGGCCAGACACCATACTGCCTGGGCAAAGAGGAGCTCTTCATGACGCGCTCAGGAGTCCAGCGCAGACAGAGCTCTTCCTCCTGTTGGAGAGCAACTGTGGGACTCCAACCCGGAGCTGTCAGTGGCCACGGGGAAGCCTTCCCTTCCCAAGGCACAAAAGTCTCCCTAGTAAATTATTCACTAGCAAAGGAGCCACCAGGCCAGCCTTGAACTGGGAGGTGATTACAGCCCCTCAAGGTGCCTGCTGGCCCATCAGCAGGCTGTACTATTTTGGTGATCTGTAATTGTATATTTACTCAATGGTTGTTACAGACAATCAGGTTAATAATTCACTTTGTAAATGCTGTGTAATTACGCACTTAGAAGAGCTGCAATGGTTGTCAAATTTCCTTAGTCTTTAATAAATCCATCCCAGTTGCTAGTCTGGGATCCTTTCCTCTCCCTTTCCACCTTCCTCTCTCTTCCTCCACTTTCCTCTTTATTTTCACCTTCGCCTGCACCCTGATCATGGCAGTCCATCTAGCCAAATACTGGTACTGAAAACACAAAGTTTTTCTCCACAAAAAGGGCTTGAAATCGAGCTAGCAAGCTGATGGTGGACGGTGCACTCAGTTGGCTGTGCCCTGCCCGGGCCCTGGTAAAATACCTGCAGCCACCCACATCTTGTTACCCAGATCGCCCCACACCACAAACCAGGGAAGAAAGTAAGGGAGTCCTCCATGTGCCCCAGGATGGTTGGGACTTCCCAGTCAAGTGACTGGCAGGAGCCACCGAGGAGGAAGCCATGTCTCCCCTCTCTCCCCGCGTCCATGTCCAGTCATACACCTCTCTGCTTGGGACAGGCTGAAAAGATGGAGTGGAGAAGCGAGTTTCATAAAATCAACCAATGGGTCAAGGAGTCTAGACACAGTAAAGCCCTTAAGGGCCTCTCGCCTGCATCTCCGGGGAGCTAACCAGGGCCCTCCACTCTTCCCCCCAGCACCTTCCACATCCCACATCCCACCCAGTTCAAGCACGGGAACGTGCTGTCAAGGCTGCACCAGAAAGACAGAGGGACTGGGACCTAGGTCACCCTGAGCTAGACCTAAGGCTACCCAGGTCACAAGTTGGTTTCGGGGGTTTCTCTGAACATAGCTGGAAACAGGGGAGAGGACAAGAGTGCGAGCTATCAGCAGCCAGCCTAGCAGAGGCAAGGTGGAACTTCTCCATTTTGATGCCTCGTGTTTTGAGTCCTTCTGGAGGTCTACCTAACTACAGATCTTCCCATCCTCACTCTCCAGCACATACCCCGTCGTCTCAAGGGTTTCCAAAGGCATCTTTTTGGCCCCAGATGAAATGAATTATCTAACAGACATGTTCTCATGTGGTAAGGAGGCTTCTGGACCACCACAGTGTCTTTGACTGAGCAGAGCACCATGTTGGGAAGTGAGCTACGGAAAGCCTCAGGGGTCAGTGCTTATCTGAGCCCCAACAACAGCATTCAGATACTGTGTCTGCAACCCCCAGTAGTTCTCAACCTCCACCCCTAAAGGGCTAGGGTAGGCTGCTGATCCACAACTGAAACCTGGCCCTCACCTCACTTGGCATACTTGGGAAGACAAGGCAGTGGGAGGGGGTGTCTATGCACACCGTACATTTACAGCCACTCTTTCTGGGGGAGTTCAGCTTGGTTGGGAGTTTGCTGGGTTGTTAGTTCGGGTTGTGCTTTCTCTTCCACCATTAAAAAAAAAAAAAATTGGAGCTGTTTTTCAGTTTCCTGTTCATGGAGCGGACAGAAGGAGGGTGTGCGGTGGAGGAGGTGTGTGGGGAGGAGGCTGAGAGATGGAGCACGGCCGAGAATATCCGGAACTGGAGAAAAGCGAGAAACGGAGGTTTTTCTTGGCTCCCAAACAGTTGTAATTTCCACACCACTGCTTGGTTCCTGGGCACCAGGCACAGAGAGTGGGGAAGGGGCATGTGACAAGTTTGCCACAAATCAGGATTTGGCATCTGAATCCACAGGAAGCAAGAAGAATAGAGGGGCTGATTATTTATAGGGCTGCAGATGAATTGAACGAGATAACCAAAACGCACTTCTCGTGTCTCTGAAGGAGCGCTTCCATTTTGAGATCTGGAAAGTGCCCCATAATTGAGTGTCGCCCGACCCCAACCTGCTGCACCCCAAGGTTGAGCCCAGCTTGCGGAAAGCGGGGCAGAAGGCGGTTGCCTCTGCGGTAGCTCAAGAACTCTGCTTTGAAGGACAGGTTGGTCCCACACTGCATTTAACTGGAATCAGTTCATCTGATTATACAGTGCCTTGCTTTCTGGAATATGTAATCATCTCTTTCTGATGACATTTTAAATATCCAACGAGACAAATAATTGCAGCATTAATTGATAGCAGAGTCAAGCTGGAAGAAGATGATTGGCGGCGTCCCCACCAAACAATCTTCTCTCATACCGTGCAAGAATGATGCTCGCATCTAACTTCTGCTGATAAACGCCTAAAGTCTGATTTACTGATAAAGGAACTGCAAGAAAGCCTGCACTTCAGCCTGTGATTGCTTCGCGAGATGTGATTTATATTATTTCCCATGAATAATCCCAAGGACAGAGTGGGAGAGTGGGAAAGAGGTAGAGGATGCCTGCTCTTCAGTTCTGTTCCTCCAGAACAATACCAGGGGCACTCAGAACCCACTCTTGGCCCTCTAGTGTCTATCACAGGGTAGAGAAATGGTCTCAGCAGGAGGAAAAGATGCCCAAAGAGTAGGTTTCACTCCGCCCTTTGAAAATTACTAAAAATTACTAAAACCGGTGCCTTCAACCAGGTTTCAGATTCTCCTGCTCTGAGCAGAGAGCCCCGGGGCAAGGCCAGGAATCCTGTCTAGGTTACAGCCAGACTCCAGTCGTCTCAGGCACGTTCCCACCACCGCGGCAGGGTTCCCCTCAGTTCCAATCCATTTCTCCATCTAAAGTAGAACCCAATCATTGTCTACATCACTCCCTTTGATTGTAGTACTCAAGTCGACACACTGAGCTTGACAGTTTAGACCCCATGGAGTGCTGCAATGGTCAGAAATAACTCAGGATCCTCATCTCCAGGAAACATCAAAATGAATGAGATGTATTAGCAGATTATAGATTACAGTAAGGACAATCTAAAACAGAAGATACAAGTACCTGAAGGCTTCAGCTAGCAACAAAGGAAGAATGCGGCTAGCACGGGCACCTGTGCGTGTGTGTGTGCGTGTGTGTGCGTGCGTGTGTGCGTGTAACATTCACCCCAAGTGCATAATGCAGATTTCTGTTCTTCCCTTCTGCCTGTGCCTGCTTTCTTTCTTTCCTTCTTTCCCTTGGTGGCTTTTCCCCTCATGTAACTGAGCCTCTCACGGTGGGCAAGTGAGTCCCAGCACTCTGGCTAAAACCAGCCGCTTGTTAGATGTAATGATTATCTGCGTCGTGACACTTAGCGCGTGTGAGGGGGCTTGTGGAGCGTGTTACTCTCATTTAGAGCTCCTCCGCTAATTAGGAAGCCCTCAGATTTTCTGCGAATGCAGGTCACTATCGACAGCTCATGCTTTTGATGCTTTTGCTGGTGACAGTTGCTGGGCTGCCCTTCCAGGAGCCGGCAGGGCTGTCCAGATTCTGACAGTGTCAGAGAATATGGTCGCCACAGTGCATTCACAGCAGGTTACAGGGAAGGTCGCAGTCTGCTTCCCCATGCCTTAAAATCTCAAGGAATCCCTGTTCAAATTCAGCTAAGGCCTCCCATTTCAGCATTTTAGTCCTCTCTGAGTTCTCGTCCCTCTTCCTTGCACTTAGCTTTCCCATCTTCTTTCCCCCTCTTCCTCCCACCTTTGCCCTGCCCCCACCGTGGTCCTCGCTATGGGAAACAGACACACTTCTGAAAAAGGGAACTCAGACTTGTAGGCAGCCCATCTGCTTTTCATTGAAACAGCGGTGACTGTGGAACAGAAACTGCCCCCACCCCAGCTCCTTTCTCCCCTCCCCACCGTGTGTGTGTGTGCGTGTGCGTGTGTGTGTGTGTGTGTGTGTGTGTGTTGAACAAGTGGTCAGCAACTACACCAGGTGAGGCTGAGGTCAAGTCTATAGTTTTAGCATGGGCTCACATATTTTTTTCTCTTAAAGAAAGGGGGACTTTGGAGGGACAGAGAAAAGGGAAAGGAAGAGGGAAAAGCTTAAGGGCTCAGGCAGAACTGTGTGCGGGGCTGAGGTTAGAGGATTCCTCTCCTCGGAAGACCTCAGCGTGGAATGTAGGCGTGCAGGGGGCCCTGCCTGTGGTCATGTGTGAGTCCGTCTACTCTACATTTAATCAAGGTCTGTATGCCTTATGCCTCCTGCTTAGGAGGTGGCCAGAAGTGAACTGGGTATTTCAACCTGAATAGGAAAGACGATTTGCATACGTGCATGCGTCACCAGCAACAAGATAGCACTGTGGGAGGAGCAAAAAGGTCAAGAAACCAAGAAACGTGGTTCCAAGTAATCTCAGTTCCTTAAACAGTTCCCTTCTCCCTTGAGGCTGTTGCACATCTACGGGACTTGAGCCTTGCAGTGGCCATCTTGTGATGTGCCAATGGTTGGGATGTGGCAGGGTGAAGCAGGCAGCATACAAACCCTGGTTCTGCAGGGCTCGGCACCGTGCTTGCCACAGAGAGGCAGTTATAGCCAGGGCACTTGGGATGGCACCAGCTGTATCCTAGAGCCAGGCCATGGACGTCCTTGCTGCCGTTGGCTCCGCCATACACTTTCAGACACTAGTCCCAGGGAAACCCTCTGTGCCTTTAAGCTCAGGGAAACCTGCGGCAGCATGAACCAGAGCAAACACCTCGTCTTTTAGATTCTGCCTGTGAGAGCAAAGCAAACCTAGACTCAGAAAATAACATGAAAAGTAGCAAGACCTGATCAATTCGTGTAAAGAAAAACCTCCCTCCAACGTCATGAAGCTGCCAGATACTAGATTCTTAGGAAGCTGTCCCAACAGCCAGATAGGAGAAACAAATGGCAATTGCCATTTGAGAGTGAGAACTGAGATGCCGTTGTTGTTTGGGGACTGTCATGCAGGGTCTATACATACTAACAATGCCCCTTGGGGACAATAAGATGGGCTCAACACAGAGGTTGGTGTTGTCCTAAAGTCACACACCAATTACAAGACCTCCACACACGCCCCTTCAGCAAAAGGATGGGTTTTCCTTCTCATAGAACATAGAGGACCACATTGGACTCTCACTTTGAACTGGAGGAACGAGATTGCTCATTTGGGGGGTTCTCTCCCCAGTTTTCTTTCTCCAACCTTTGGCTACTCTGGTTCCTTTATCCATCAGAAGGAAAAAAAATGACAGGAGAGATGTTTAGTATATCCAAGGATCCACTTAGACATACACCTAAAGGCCTCTAAGAACCTTCAGGCAGCAGAGAAAGAGCGGAACTATGAAAAGTGCCTCTGCATTGGAAGGTGGATTTGGCTGGAGACCAAGGCAAGGTGTTTGCTGGAAAACTGCTCCCGGGGCTTTTGGGACCCTCCGTGCTCTGTAGGAGGACCATAGCTCACTTCCAGAGAGCAACTTGGTGACGTGTTCTCTCCCACACACATCAAACGACAGCACCAGTCACAACTCTGCTAGCCCACTGTGCCTCACCTCCAAGCGGCAAAGGTTAAGCCACCTTCTCCAAGCAGAGGGAGAACGATGGCTCAACCCTAAAACCCACTTCATGCACATAGGCCCCATTCAGTGCTAAAGAGAGACGCTCAAAGCGCTGGATCAGGTGAGTGTGGACACGACTTACCAGTCCCAGCTACCGAAAGAAAATGGGAGCAACTGGCCTAGAAAGGCCCTAACCTTTCCCTTGCCCAGACACCAGGAGCCCAGCAGTGGGCTTTTAAACAGAGTGGTGAAGACCATCTCAGCATCACGGTTGGTCCAGGAGCTGCTTTTCAGGAAGGCTCTGATCACAACTAACAGTTGGCCATTGACACAGGGACAAGATGGTGACAGTGAAGAGACTACAGACTTAGAATGACAGCTACATTCGCATCTGGAAGCTCCCCACAGGCTTAGCATGAACACTTAGTTCCCAGTAGGTGGCGCTGTTCTGGAAGACTTAGGGTAGCGGTTCTCAACCTGTGGGTCACAACCCTGGGGGTGGGGGTTGCCTAGGACCATCAGAAAACACAGGTGTTTACATTACGATTCATAGCAGCAGCAAAATTACAGTTATAAAGTAACAGCGAACCTACTTTTGTGGTTGGGGGTAACCACAACATGAGGAACTGTATTAAAGGGTCCCAACCTTAGGAAGGCTGAGGACCACTAGCTTAAGATCTATGACCGTGGAGCCTGAGCACCACAGCCTGGCCCTTTCCGGGGTCTTTCGGACCCTGTATGCAGGAGTCACCGCCACCACCAACACCCGCCCCCCCCCCCCCCCCCCGCCGTGTCTACCTCATGGCATAAACCTCTCTTCACATAGTTTGCTTCTGTTGGGTACAGCACCAAGAAAAGCAGGTAATGCTAACTTCATCCTTTTCTTGAGCGACATCATGAACACTATCACAGGCAGCCTGAGACGCATCCCTGTGTGTCCCAAGCCTGCCCACTGCTCTACCCTCTCCTTGCTAACAGACACCGCATTCCAGCAAATTCATATTTAATTTTAAGATAACTTCTGTCTGAATGAAAAAGGACTTGGAAAATGCAAAGTTAATGCACGAGGCCCTCCCATAAACCTAAGCTGGCTGCCGAGGCCTCCGGAGCTCGGAGAGCAGCGAATCTGCTCCCTGCCTTCAATCTGTTACTCGCCATAGGCAGGAGGGGGAAGCCTAAGTGCACACAGTTTTAACCTTTTACCCATGTAATGATCTACTTAATATAATATTTTGTCTTTAATCAGAAAAGTGTAAGATGATTTGATATTCTGTAAAACTCCCTAACCTATATTTTGCAAGTCAATTAGCCAAGCTCCTTATGCTAATGCCAGCATGACCACGCTGCACCTCCAGCCAGGCTTTTGGGTGTCTACACCCCCATGCCATTACACACTCCGATTGTTGCACAGGCGGATGGGATGAAGCAGTCATGGGGGAACAGTGCAGTGGGCAGGTACTTTTTGGCCATCCACATGGAAGTCTCAAATGGAGATAATCTTCCCTTAGGATCTTGGGGAAAGTTATAAATAATAGAATATCCTAATCAACACTAGATACTTTAAAATGAACACAGAATTGGGTAGAAGGAGAACTGAGCAAGGTTCTCCTGAAGTCCAAACTCAAGTTTGCGGAGCCGCAAGTCTTAGCGGGTGCTCCTTAAGCTGCCTTATTTTCTTACAATCAACCCAGCTTTTAACAAGGGTGTCCATAGCCACTTCTTCTTACTCCCTTTTTGTGAGTAGTGAAATGCAAGAAGCAAGAGGCTTGATTTTAATCAGCGATGCTGCCACCAGCCACTCAAGGCTGAGACTAGGAACTTAGGAACCCTTTATGGAAGATAGGAGCAAGAAGTTGGTCCAGGTATTTGTAAACCGACATGGCCAAGTGAAACCACACAAAATAAAGCTATTCCCAACTCTCTCCACCTCATAATTTCTGACACTGAAGATCTTCTGACTCTGTCTCCCAACCTCTAGAGTGAGGCCTAGGTCTGAAACATCCCTGTGTAAAGACCCAACTAACAAGAGTGGCTTGGTTTGAGTCTGCATGCATCAGTTCTTTTGCTTTGGTTTTATAAACCTACCTAGTAACACCTGCCCTTCATCCCACTCTGGAGAAGCATCAAAATATCCTAAGAGTGTGTCTCAACTGCGGTTCAAAGGGCATCCTTTTGCCTAAGAACACAAAGAGAGGATCTGGCTAATTCATCAGAACCTGTGAATGATGGGATTTCTAATTTTAACTCAAGAATTTCTCCAAGAATCCTGTCTATCAGAGGGGAGAATCCTAATCTCTGTGGAGTGTGGGGAACGTCGCTGGATTCTCCCTGAGTCCTCCCCTCTGTCCTTGGCAATCAGTTACGATCTGACAGCATTTGCAGATGACAGTACTTGAAGTAACAGGACAATGCCATAACAGGATTACAGCAAATGTGAAAGAAAGGACACACGTAGGTACTGTCATTTAAGGGATGTCATGGGTGATCAGTTTGCATCTCACTTTTTGCTGACACGGAAGTCAGTATCACTTATACAATTCATTGCCAGCCTGTGATGGCGGCCAACAGTTGCCTTTTGGATGCTCTGCAGGAGGGTCTGGTGGGACTTTCTAGCTTTGGTTGGTGCGAAAATAGTAACAGGAAGATCTTACGCTTATAACCGAAGACGACAAGCTAGTCCAAAATTACGACCATCCCAAACGAATTTACCTTCAGACAAGAAAGGAAAAAAATGCTGCGGGCCACAAACAGTAGGAGGCCCAAAATGATTCACCCAACTAGATTCACACAGAGGGAGCCGGCCCACAGCCCAACTGCCAACGAGGTTCTTGCCAGTCACACACTTTCTCACCCTTATTCCTTGATGCCACCTAGCCCCCAGCACCAACATCTGTGGGTCGCCAGTCATTCCATCTAGTCCCACCCTGCTTTCTAATTCACTTCTGCCCCCGGAAGCTTCCCTACACCTACCATGTTTTCCAGAAGCCATGGCTCCCTGGCAGTAAGCACATGGCTCCCTGCCTGACACTGACACAGTATCCTCTTGTCCAGGACAGTCCTGCTGTCCGAGTGATCAACTGCAAACCAAAGCTCATTTGACTGAAAGAGGCTGCAAAGAAGTTCCGACGTCTTAAATCCAAAAGGGGCTAATGTTTTTCTAGAATGTTCTGGGACACTAGGTTATCCCCTTTCTTTGTTAGCTAGCAAACCTCCAGACACCCAGGCCCCTTTCCCTTTCAACTGCCTGTCTATTCTCTTCTTCATCAACTCTTATTCCATTCCAATAACTCACTCCAACTCAAGCTAGCCTATTCACCCCCAAACAGAAAGAAAGAAGGGCTGCTACCAGAGAGTAACTGAGGGTATGGATTGTGGGTACCTGCCCTGCTTCATCACACACCATCATGACAAACCCCACCCTGAGCAACGCTCCAGCATGAGGCCCTGGAGAACAGCGATGAAACCTCTAGGGAGCTGATGGACTCTCACTACCAAACCTCAGTCCTGGCCCTCTGCTCCCACAGAGAGTGATGTGCACACTCCCCAGGCTGATGCTAGCCGCCTACAGTACTCGGCTGCCACTTCACTTGGAGAAGGAACTCCAGCTAACTCAGTCTTCCAGAGTGGACCCCAACTCCAGGCACCTTCAGCTTGGTCTTCTGGAACGCCCCTGTAGCTCCTGCTCAGAGCCCTTAGCTGCATGTCATGATTTTCAGGATGTGGATCAACTCCCGCAGCGGCCATGCCAGAGCTCCATAATTCATGTCCCAGTCGCTATTCTGGTCTTGGCTCCCTGAATCCACCAATGAAAATAGCCTGCTCAAGTGAAAACGCTCTTGTACCCTCATTTCCTTTCTGGGTTTTCTTCTTCCTCTCCAACTTCCTAGAATGTTGTGCATGCTTCAGAGTCGCGCTGAGGGTCAAGCCTGGGCACCTGGGCACTCCTGAACCACTCCTTCACTTAGAGCTCAGCTTCCCCTCGCTGCTGCCTCTCTGCCTCTGACTAAGTACATGTCTTCTCGGGCTGATTCCTAAGTGCTAGGACTCTGTCTTCTACCTGTTTTTACTTTATTCCCTAGTAAAGGCACAGCATCTGATATATGACACCCAAGGAATGCAACAAACTAAGGTTAAAGACCGCTTTCTGCTCTTCCAAGTGTCATTTCTGTTCAGAATGGTAACTTCAGCCTTCTCGGTTCCCACAAACAGTCCCTGTCCGATATCTGCTTGAACTTCCAGATAAAAAGGGCAAGTGGCAGTAGCGTGTTATGCTACACAAAGATTAGCATGACTACCCACCCTCCTCCAACAGCCACCCCACACCCTGGGGAAAAGAAAACCCGAAGTTCCTGGGGCAGCCAGAATGCACAGTGCACTGAAATCTGACTTGAGGAATCGCCCCAAAATGGCGCCTTCTTTATGTGAAGCCCGCCTTTGGGGCTGCACAGCGCTGTGGGTGTTTCTCAACCGTGTGCATTTCCAACTACAAAGAAGTTAAATTCTACAAGAACACATCCTGGATACAAAGTGGGAAAGAACGAGTTTTCTTGTTTGTTTGTTTGTTTTGTTGAGACAGAGTCTTGCTGTGGAGTCCTAGCTAGTCTGGAACAACTATGTAGACCAGTTGCCCATGAATTCAAGGCAATCTTTATGCCTTAGTATTAGAACTATAAAAAGTGAGCCACCAAGACAAATTCTGGAAACGTATTTTTGATATTCTTTTAAATCCAGCAACACTAAAAAGACTCAACTTCGAAGCCAGTAAGCAGCAAACACAGACATTGTTGTTCCATGCTCAGGGTCTGTTAAGAGGAAGTCCTGGTGGAACCGACGGCGGTGGTTAATTTAACTGTTGCTGGAAATGTTATGTGATCAAATGAGTGTTCGTAGCAAAGCATCCTGGATGTCCTTACTCAACCATGAGAGCCAAGACCTTGAGCCTGAAGAGCGGCAAGGTAGCACCCACCACACCCTTCCACAGAGGGTTTTGACGTTACTAGACCCAAATCTACAGAACCATTCACATCCATCCAGGTTCAGAAATGGCACTCTATTCAGGTTTACCAAATCAGTGACTGAAGTTCAAATGCCACACGGACGCCCACTGCACTGGAAACTGCAGGAGGGACAGTTTGGGGTAAAAAGGTGAACGTTAAAACAAAAACTGTCACTTTCAGGAAGTGAACAGAGACTGTCACCACTAGCATCTTCTCCCATCAAGTTGCTGTCGATCAATGGCATGAGTCCAATACTCGATCTTCCTCTCTTGGTGAAGCCCTGGGAGCCTAAGAAACAAGTTCCCTCTCTACTCCGTTCCTCTCATATTACACACGTGCACATGCTCTGCAGACAGCCTAGCCCACCCCTCTCATGTAGTTACCAGTGCCTCCTCAGAACCCAGACAGCAGTCTCAGGCTTAGATCCCTTCAGAGCTGGTCTGGGTCTTAAGAAAACCCAAAGAGTCAACAGACACACAAGCCGCCTTTCATACTGGTCCTGCTCTAGTAGCTTTGTCTTGTCTGTTTCATAGAGGCAAAATTTACATTCAATAAGTCATTTGTCTTACTGCACAGCTTGATGACTTTGGCTATACAGTCATGTAACCACCACCAAAATCCAGACATAGAACATTTCCATTGCTCTGAAACACTTCCACGTGACCTTTTGCTGTGGGTCCTCCACACACACGCCCCACCTCTTTGCAATTCATGATCTGCTTCCTACCAATTTAGTTGACTCTTCTAGAATTTCATTTGAATGAAATCATACAGGCCGTCACCCTTCATATCTAACCTCTTTTCCACGGAGCAGAATGATTTGAGGACTCATCATGTTGGTACATATATTACTATTTCATTATTTTACTGTTGCGGTGTAGTTATCATATGACAATCCACCTTTTGATTGACATTTGAGTCGCTACTGCTTTGGACTATAATGATCATGCTACAAAAAAAAATCTTGCCTATGTATTAAATTTGCAAGTATGCATATCTTTGTTTTCCTTAAGTAAATATACCTAAGGCATTTTGAGAACACGGAAAAGGTGTGTTGGGCTTGAGAGTCCAGGGAGTCCCATATTGTCCTCCTCTGCTTGCCCCAGTTCCACCCCATCCCCTGAGGAGCTCTACTCCTAAGCCTGTGCTCCAGCCATCTGTTAATCTCAACAACCAAATGTCACCTTCCTCCTCCAAGCAGAAACCTCCCAATACACCAAGGAAAGGATGGATACAGAGCCCAAAGCATTAACACGGTAGGCATCCTTTGGGTCACAGGTAACCGTAGAAAATTGAGAGCCCTAAGGACCCTGTCAGGTCAAAGGAGAGGTGGTTGGAGCTTCCCATTAGCAGACGTTGGTTGAACTGAGGATCCTAGGGGGATTCTTGCTTTGTCAAGAATTAGTCTTAGAAAGAATGACAGCATCAAGCCTCTGGGTAACTCCCAAAGAAAGAGTTGCTGGCCGGTACTATGAATGGTAAAGAACTGGTACAGGAGCCTGACACCCTGCTTCCCCCTCCTTCATCAGCTACAGCAGGGCAAGGCCCTGAGAGAGCTAAGCCTTCAGGACTAGAGCTGAAAAGGCCCCACTGCTATGAAAGACACGGATTAAGGGAAAGCAAGGGGAGCAAATGGAGTGTGGATAAAAGGGAGGGAAGCCATCTTAAACAGAAAGAACTCAGGAGAAAACAGCTGAAGAAAACAGAAGGGAGATGGCTACTGGCAATAAACGGGGAAGAGATGAGGGTCCAGAAAGGACGCATACCTGCACTGGCTACATTACCTGGAGCAGAAACGCGGTGCTTTGGCCTTTCATCTGCGCCTCCCTCCACACTGGCCAATGACCAAGGCCACATCGCCTTAGCCTACTTGATCTTAGACATCGACTGTAAATAAGCAGGTTGGAATAAATTCTAATACCCCGATGTCCTACAAACTATGTGTCACTTGCAGAGATCAGGGAAATACAGAGAGGAGAATAGAACTGGCCCAAAGCTAGCTGAGATGAGATATGTAATAGGAAGCAAAGTGTCCGTTCCACCTGCCTAACCTCCGGTTGGCACAGCCAGACTTGGGACAGGCAACACAGCCTGGTTCTGTGGTGACAAATGACCTCAGGCTCACTCCTAATGATTCACCACAAACTTGACTCTTCATTAAGAATAATAACCAAATAAAAGACTCATCTGTAAAATAGAAATAATAATTGTAACTGCCTCGTAGGCTTGTTAGGAAAATAAAAGCAGTCTAGTCCACATTTCTAAAGTGTGTATGGGCGTAAGAAAGCTCTGAGCTTGTGCGATGCAATGCAAAGCTCCCGGTCTTTATTACTTGCACCTCAACAGAAATGAGGTTAGCATCCTTTTATCAACAGCAAGTTTGTGAATCCACAGCAAAGAAAGAGAAGAAGCAATAATTCAAGGCTACAGGAAGACGTCAAATAGGGATGCAGCTCCCAACACAGGAGGAAGAGCCTGAGACGCGGCTACAGCCAGACAGATGGGCACATGAAAACTGGGTGGGCGGTGATAAGGGGTGGAAGCAGGGACAAGGGATCCTCCACTTTCTTTGCAGTTTAGGGAGGGAGGCTGCACTCAACCAATAGGGCATACAAATAATTTTATTCTGATTGAGAAATAAAATCGCACTCTACCCTGGCATGAGCCTTCGGAAAGAGACCAGTTGATCCACAGATACCCAGCTATTCCTCTTCCATCCTGCCTGCGGGGGCCAAACCCTTCTTTGTGGCTGGTGATAAAGCAACTGTTAGCCTGCAATCGGCCAACTCCAAAGATTTATCAGGCCTGGTGCATTGTGCCCCGGAGTGCATGTTATCTGCCCTTTCCAGCCAAGGCTATTTCTTACCTGTGAATCAGGTGAGGGCTTTGAATCAGCAGCTTGCTCCTACTCACACACACCTGGGGCAGAGATCAGCCACACTGCTACAGAGGGTTGCCAGATATTGCCTCGCTTCATTATCCCGGAGACAGCATGTGGGCTCCATCAGAACCTCAGACCCCAACACCCTAGACACAAGTTCTGGTTCAGTTCAGCCAGTGGGCGCAATCATGCTGCTTTCTGAGTGGGGTGTGGACATTGTGTGTATGTTGTGGTCCCTGTGGTTTGAGTTTGGGGTTTCCCTGAAAGGTGAAATGTTTGAAAAGGACCCTGAATTTGCATGCATAGATATAAGGTGCCAAGTAAATTTCCCTCCGGCTCAGAGAGAGGTGACTTAACACCCAGCGCAGAGCCCTTGCCACACAGGAGCCTGAGGCAGAGAATGCCCACACTTGGGGGCAAAGTTAAGACCAACTTTTGATAGAACTGTCCCATCTCCAAGGCTCCAGACACATGACTATTTCCATCTTTATAGAATATATTTAAACACCTACAGAACATACTGTAGATCTAGAAATACTGCAAGAAAAGAGGGAATAAACCAAAGGGAAGAGGTCAGAGGTTGCCCCCAATATGAACTCTGGATGACTAGTGCTTCAGGGGTAGCAGCAAGCAGGCACAAGACTGGAAGCCATGAACGGAAGCTCCACAAAGGAACTAAATGAAGGCAACCGGGACTTGGCTGTGGGATCCCTGGACACCAGGACGAGGAGGTTCTAGGGGCAAATTTGCAAGGGGCTTCATGAAGCACTTAGAGAGAACAGAGGCGGAGGGCTAGGCTGGAGAGACTCATGGTGTCTGCCAGTGCCCTCTGCTCAGCTCGGGACACAGCAAGAATGGTTCCTTAACAGCTGCCCTAAGAAGAGCAGGAACAGCACCCATCTTCCCCAAGATGGCCTTAAATTGAGCCAATCTCCCTCTGGAAGATGGCCAGCCAGCAGCCTTCCACTTCTAGGTGTCAACATGAGCTCTCTCTCTGCTTCCTAGAGGAATTCGAGATTAGATCCTCCTCAGCTCTTCACCCCTGTCTGCAATGCCAGTGTCTATAAAACGAGGCCCCCTTTCCTACAGACAACTGTGGGACACAGGTGAGTAGCACGGACTACCCCATGTCTGTCTTCAGGATTACTCCTGTCTGGACTCCAGAGGGACCGTGATTCTCAGATGGAGGGTTGAGGGTCCCACCTCCCACCGCCAGCACTGAGTAGGCCAGAATACACAGCTGGCACCTGATGCCAGCCGGTCCTAACTGAGCAGCATCCTCTAGGAATCTCGAGCTAAGAGTTTCAGCCTCCCTCTCTACCGACATTCTTTGGTAGGGTAGTTGATGACCCCCAAATGCTCAATGATCTAGAGAAACAGTCCGTGGAAAGGCATACCACTGGGGGGGGGGGGAGATTTTTTTATAAAGTGAAATCAGTGAAATGTTCTGCCTTATAAATTCAGATTTGTTTAAGACTATAAATAACTAGTGTTGAAGTATGTCTAAGAAGGCTGCGTCAATCCCTACAACTTGCTGTCAGCCTTGCAGGCCAGGGACGCATCGAAGAGCTTTGAAGTGAGGACTCAGACACTAGGACCAGAATTAAATTAGAATGTCAAAGGCAGACAAACTCATAGCTGTAGCATCGAGAATGGGCTGGAAACTTGATCAGCACTCACCAGCCACCACATCCCCCACTGCCACATCCTATAATGGTAATGATAATGACCATTATGATGACGATCATAGTAATAATAGCTTCCACTGGATGGCACTTTGCAGCTTGCAGAGCAATTTAACAACCTTTAAATTTAACCCTTCCAGACCAATCTACTTTTTCCTTTCTCTGAATGACCACCTTACTATCAACATGCATGTCCCCCAACAGAAGACTCTGGGCATGACAGAGCTTGCTGTGCACAGAACTTGGAAGACCATGAAGATAAGGAACCTGGAGAGCCATAGGGCAACCCCAAAAGAGTTGAGTCTGGTCCTTTGGAAGAGGACACTCTGAGCAGGGCTGGCTGACACACACCCGAAGTCCTGGTTGCGGGGGGCGGGGGGGGAGGCAGGGAGGAGAGGGTTGGACTCTAAGCAAGACAGGCCTCTGGGGAGATGGGCGTGAAGCTCCTTGAGGGGACACCACAGCCCTGGGCAGAGAGGTGCTAGGTATAGATAATGCCCACAGTGATAAGCAGGGGGCCCTGGAAGAAGAGGCCTTGGACATTGCAGGCTGGGCACAAAGACAGCTCACGGGAAGATCACAGTGTGCTCTAAAGACTCCTCCCTACCCACGACCCCTATCGGAGCCAAACAAATACATAAGACACACACCCAAACAGGGTTGGACAAGAGGGGTCCCTATAAGGTTATGGGATGTACCCTCAGAAGGTAGAGAGGCCCCAATCTCCAAGCATTGCGTGACTCTGGTACCAGGAATCAACAGGCTGCTCCAAGCCTACTTCTCTTCCTAGAAGTGGCCTGGCACACTCATAAGCTAAGTCACTTCTGGCACTTGGTTCTCTCAGATTTCAACAGCAAATAGGTTTAAGACAGTGGTCCAAGCTGAGCAGAAGGGCCTGGGTCTCCATAGCTACTCAACATAGAAGACCTGGGAGCCACTGAAGAAGGGACGAGGCTGAAAGGCAGCAAAGCCCAAGGGTCATAGGAGCCCAAGGGTGTTTGGACTCAACCCACTGTTAGCCAAGAATACCAATTATTTGAGAAAACCGGAGACTCTGTTGCTTGAGAAACCTCTCGAATTCATATCCTAGTATCTGTCTCCCACATGCTTTCGAACTGTTGACTTACCCAACTCACCCACAGGTACATCTCCCTACGAGGGCAGGAAGCAGATGTGTGGGGAGCAAGACAAGGAAATGTCTCTTCCTATTTTCCCTCCCTCGGACTCGGTCCACACACATGGACAAAGGGAAGGATGCCCCGGCTCCAGCTCACTTTTCTTGGGGTGTTTCTCTGATGTGGCCCCTGGTACTCAGTTTACTAGGGCTTCCATTATATTTTCCGTCTTTGGGGTCCAAGCCAATGAACGAACAGTGTCTGGTCAGGCGAATCTGTATTCCTGTCCTGCCGTACACTTTTTTCTCAAGTTTGAGACGAAAGTAAAACAAAAACAAAAAACAAAACAAACAAAAAACCTGCTGGGAGAAGCTCCATGATCTCAGAGGGAGGGGCTAGACATGCATTTTTTCTCTGAGCAAGAAGGGAAGAGAGCTCCATTTTACACATAGGAGCCCAAGACCCAACCCAAGACCACCCAGGAAGGAGGTGAAAAGTCAGGACACTGTTTTGGAGCCCAAATTCCTTTGAGTCCCATCCTTCCACCCCCCCCCCGGGGGGGGGGGGCTCTGGCGAAAATGTTACTCCATTTGTAAACCAGACTGGCCTTGAACTCACAGAATTCCACCTGCCTCTGCCACCTGAGTGCTGGGACTCAAAGTGGGCGCCACCACACCAGGTGAGTCTTGTCTTCTTAAGACAGTACTTAAGACAGTATTGCACTTATTCACACCAGCCCCAGGAACAGAAGTTCCCAGGTCCTAGGGTATGGAAAAGTGGCATCTTCTAAAGATGCTCAGCACTCTCTTGTCTCTCTGTTCTCTTAGCCCTGGAGCACCCGACTCCAAGCCCCAGGTGCACAGCCAGCAGCTGGCAGGCGTCAAGCAGGACTAAGAAGGGAAGAGGGCAGGCGCCAATCTGCCTGTTCCCAGGGCAGGCCAGCCTGGGAGAGCCCCTTCAGCCAGGGCACCCACCCCATCATGGGCTGTTTACTCCAGCTGGCTTTTGTCTCTGGCCCGCCCTGTTGCAGCTCCCTTCCCTCCTTCTCTTGCTTTCGGTCCTCTGCCCAGGCCTGCCTGAGGCTGCTTGCCAATGTGACTGCATGTCAGGGCTATGCCCTGGGCACCGAGGGCTCCAGCTCCCAGTGTCCTGCTGCCCAGAATGCCTGATAATGGTCTGAGAGTAGCACAGGGCCGTGGGTTGAAAAACTGCCCCTGGGAGCGAAAATCCCCAAGACGAGCCCTGGTGAATGGAGGACAGGGGGCAGGTAAGGTTCCCTGAGACCGGTTGGTTCCCAAGGACTTCTGCCTCTGACTCCTCCACCCCAGGAACCACACCTCTGTGGGCTGAAAGACATGCCTTCCCAGCAGGGCAGGGAGTGGCTGGTGGCCTGGCCAGCACAATCACCCAGGCAGTATGGGCATCAGCAAGAACCCTATGCAAAAGCAGGAGAAGAAGCCACAAGGACTGTCCCTTGGAATGAAGACCATGGTGGTCTGTCATCTGATTCTTACAGGCAGCCCCTTAGAGATGTCAAACTGACGGCCTGCACGGCACAGCTGAAAATCAGTACCAGCACATTCTACTCCAAGCCTTGGTGTAGTATGCTGAGTGCTCCCAGGGTGGGCCAGCAGGCAGGCAGGCAGGCACCCTCTGCTCCTGCCCGCCTGGCTGTGAACTCAGAACAGCTCTTTCATCTGTTTGAGCCTCAGTTTCTTCATCAATGAAATGTGTGTGCCGATGTTAAGCCAAACCACCTGGGGCTGCTTTGGGACCGGTTACAAAGCCAAGCCCAGAGCAGGAGCCCCAAAGTCCCTGGGACTCAGGAACAGAGCTGGGTAGGAGCCCGCCTTTCTGGGTCCCTCACCCTCATCCACAATACGGGGAAGACCTGAACTGCTTGGTCCATCCTGTGGTGATGTTCACCTGCTTCCGGAACCCCTCCCAGATGAGACGCCTCTGCAGCAGCATCCCAAACCAGATCCGTTTCTAGAGAGTTCTCAGTGAAAATGGTTTTGTACTTACTTCCAGCTACTAACTAGGAGATGCTATCTTTATTCTGCTTGTAGTTGATGGCAGCCAACTCTGTACATGGGAATGAGGGGTCCCAGGGAGTCTGGGACATTTGGGAAATGAAAGAGCCTTCTGTCATATGATTAATGGCATATTAATTTCAAATGTTTGTCCTGCTTTGTGTGCTCTCCTTAGGTGCCCACTTGAGTGGCAAGAAATGCAGGCCTTCCCCGAGCTGGTACCACCGTGCCTTCTCCCAGGCAAATGTTCACTCCACATAGAAATGTGGGGAGAGGAGCAGGGAGACAGATTCAGAAAAGCTACCCTCGCCTCTGCTTTCCAGAATGGTGCTTGGTCCAGTTAACTTGTGAGTGAAGGGGGAAGTAGTATTAAGAATCTTTTATACTGCCAGGCGGTGGTGGTGCATGCCTTTAATCCCAGTACTAGGGAAGCAAAGACAGGCAGATCTCTGTGAGTTCGAGGCCAGCCTGGTCTACAAGAGCTAGTTCCGGGACAGACTCCAAAAGCCCAAAGCTACAGAAAGAAATCTTGTCCTGAAAAACCAAAAATTTACCCTGGGTGAATTCTCTAACTAGCAGTGCTCCAGGGGGAAAAGACTAGAGCTGGCTCCATAGAAAAGCACTGGCTCCATAGAAAAGCCAGGACCCAGGGGCAGTGGAGACCTGGCAGCTCTGTGTGCTATGAAGACATAGCTCAGGCTATTTGTGTTGACACTCATCAAAGCACCCTCACATGGCCCGATGGACTTGGGTTCTAATATCTGAACAGACTTATATTCTGTTGTCCCCTCAATGGCCCAATGGACTTAAGTTGTCATTGCCTCATGTGGGTCGAAGGCCTTAGGTTCTAGCATCCTGATGTTTCCAGGGGAACCGGAAAGATGTGCAGGAGATTGCAGCTCTCCAAAGCACGGGCTTACAGCAGGCCAGCCCTGACTGGCCAGACTGATAGTGAACGGAAAAATAAATCCCTGGGGATGACTTCAGCCTGATAAAATTACAGAGTAACTCCACTGAGGCATCCTGGAGCCCTGCAGAAGGCCGTGAAAGCCAACGCAAGCTCGGCCACTGCACTCCATACGTAGCTTCCAAATTTTCCTCTGGGTTCCCTCCCTAGAGCATCCTCATGAGACAAAACACACCCTTCATGCTGAATAATGCTTTCTTATTCCAAGAGAGGAGTAAGTGGCCATTTAAAAAGTTCTAGCCAGGTGCTAAGACACACATCCATCATCTCTGTACCAGGCACTCAGAGACAGGAGGATCCCAAGCTTGAAGCTACTTAGTAAAGTCTTGGATTAGGAAACTTCTCTAGACATGACATTCTTTGTAGATGGCACAATTCCTGACACATTATCGAAAATTTATTTTTAAATTTGTCATCATCAAAGGAAAATAAAAAAACCAAATTTGGCTCCAATTATGGTAACACAAAGAGATAGAAGGCCCTCATCAGGCAATCAACATAGAAATCCCTGTCTGGTCGCTAGGAAGCTATGTGACCATGAGGAGGTCCTTAATCTTTAAGGGAGTTGAGTTTCATGAGGATTTAAAAAGAGATAGGGAAGGGACAAAAAAGAACACCATGGCTTCCCAACACCGACTGTCTTCCAGGGCCCAGGCCTATTTAGGATGAATAGCTACTGGCTTGGAACAAAACCAAGGTGTCTGTCATCTTAACACATGGTATGTGTTTTTAGAGTCTCGAGGCAGTAGTGAAGGAGTCTGTGTAGAAGGGGCACACCAGGACGCACTCACTCCAAACCTGAACACTCCTACTCTTTGGAGGGTGATTACACGCCAACCAAATTGTGCCAGGCCCACCCCAAAGCTTGGTGGTATCCCCCAACAGCTGGGAGACACCCTCACCATAACTGGAGCACCAAGACAGCCTGAGGGCTGAAGGCCAGCTGCAGAGAAGCCTCACTCTCCCAGGGAATCTGAAATTTTAAAGGTACCCACGCCACCACTCCAGTCCGACAGGCATTCCAAGAGCCCAGCATCTGCCCAGTACAGTTGGCTCTCACTTCCTGAGAACTAATAGCTCCCCTTGGCCTTTCTTCTCCACCGATTCCCAGGATGGGCACCCACTCCCACCCACATGTTCATCAGCCTGTGGACTGCCGCAGCCTGGTCTAACACACGCAGCCATGGAACTTGGGTCTAAGCATTAACCGTGCTCCTGATGTTACTGCCTGCTTCCAAGGTTACGAAGTCTCTGTGAGCTCGACACCTAGCAGATGCTAGCACAGGACTGAGAAACCCACGTGACCCTTGTGCATGGAAACTTACTTTGTGGGGACTAACTGAACCTGTGTAGAAGAGCTGAAAGACAATAGGCAAACTTAGGACCCGTTGATAGAATATTCTGGATCTTTCTGTCAGAGGGCAATTATTTTTTTGTGTATCTTTTTTCAATTTGTATTGATCTAAGCCTCCTGAAGTTGGTGATAGTAATTTATTTATTCTAGAAGTGAAGTAAGAAGGAAGGGAGAGGGAAAAGAGGAAGTGAGAGAGGATGAGGGAGAAAGGGAAGGAAGGAAAAAAAGATACGACACACAGTACTCATGTTCAACTGAACCCCATATTTCCCAACGGTTGCTTAGAGTCTGATAACTGAAGAAGTGTCATTTAGACTCAGTGCCCTTGTGTGATGGGACCTGGGTCTCCTTGGTCTCACACTTGCCTGTCAGGACTCCCCAAACAGAGCAGAGGAGTTTAGCAAGAACAGAACCTCCACACTTACCCACAGAGCAGGAAGCCCAGCACACTACCCCCACTGTTGCCCCTGGCCTGCCAGCCGCCCCCCCCCCCCCAACTGCTGCCCCTGGCCTGGCTGGGTACAAGAATGATCAAAGCTCAATCTCTCAGGCCTGACTGAGTTTACCTTCCTCTAAGTCACTGTGCAACCTAACCCAGCCCAATCACCCACTGTAAAGGCCAAGGAAGCCACCTTTTCTGACCACCAAAATCTTACATACACTTGAACCTGCCAACCTGCTCTCCTAGAGAGGAAACTGTGATAAAAGAAAAGTCAACTTCAGACCAGTTGGGCTTCCCGACTTTCACGAAGGCTCTCCTTAAAATAGGGGCTCAGCCTGGAAGGCGGAGAGGTCAAGCTCACAACAAAAGTAAAGGGATGAACGGGTTTGCTCAAACAACCAGCACTGTGCGTCCTCCCCGAGACCTCCCATTTAGAGTGTCCCTCAGGGCCTCAGCAGACAAGGGACAAGGCGAGGCCCAGAGTGGGAGCTGCTGCGTTCCCCGCTCTTCATGGTGCCCTTCTGCTGGACTATGGGAGAGCAGTCATAAAAATCTTGATGTTCTATTGTCCCCTCAAACTGTAGAAAGGTCCAACTACGTCCTCTACCTGCTTCTCCCAGCAGTCAGCACCCCCAACTCTTTTGCTGATCAGAACCATAAAATAGATCCACCAAAACCCAGTGCTTGCTGAAACCCCAAGTCTGCAGCTTGGGAAAGCAGACATGCCATTGGCCTTTTCTGGACTGGAGCTGCCTCTTTCTCCTGCTTCCTCACAAGGTAACACATGAGGTGATGAGACCCATAAAAAAAAATAAATAAATAAAAAATAAATAAATAAATAAATAAATAAAAACACCATGATTTTTTCCTCCCTCTCCCCGTCCCCTTTCTTCGTTATTAACAGCAGGATGGTTGCTAAGTGGGATGGACTTGTTTTTTCATAAACCAAAGCTGTTGGGTGGCCGAAGAGAAGGGAAGAAACAGGCACCGAGAAATTGCCTCAAGGTTGTCCTTTAAGAGCTCCATTCTTCCAGATTTTTCCAAATGCCTGCTGCAGTCATAACAGCCCCAAAGGAACACAGTACTTTGTCAGGACTTGTAGGCGAGATGTGCGGGAGCAGCCGTCGGCTCGGGGAAATCACTCACCGGGTAGTCGGCCGAGTGGGGCTGCCTTCAGCTGGACAAACACTACCTCTGCGCTGTGGACACCAGGAGCAACAGCTCACCCGTCTTACCTCAGGGTCCAGCTCAGCCTTCCCCTTCCTCCCTGCCCCACATGCCTCCCACCTCTCCTTCAGCTTCCTAAGCTCTCTCAATTGCTAAGGTAAGCGAATATGGCCCCTTCCCAATAGCCCCCATCTCTCAGCAACAGGAGCCAAGACGGCCACCCTGTGATTGGAAGGGGTACATAACCACCCCCCGACCCACACACATGGAAGTCTATAATTTTAGACTAAGTCTTTCGTGGTTAGCCCATAGGGAGGACTAATTCCACGGAGGGAGGGAGGAAGTACTCCTCAAAACAGGGATGAGCAGAACACTGTGCCACCAGCACACACCCAAGAGCACCAGCAGCCACATCCCAGTTACCCGCCAGACGCTGTGGGGGTGAGTGGTGGTATTTGGCAAATAATCTGAATAGGTTTTTTGCTGGGTATGGGACACCACAGTAGACTTTGCCACGCAAGGGACACCAGATGGGCTGAGAAGACAATGAATTACTCATAGGCAACCGATCGCTGTTAACACCGCTAAGGAGCCTGCTCTTTCAGCCAGCAGTTGACATCCACCACCCTAAATTACAGAGAGACAGACAGACCTAGGACCAAAATGGTGTGTGGGACTTCAAATGCAAGCTCTCCCTCTGTCCGAGGGCACTGGGGCAGATGCTGACTAGGGTCTGAGACTCTGGCCTCTTCGAGGAGCTCCCTAAGACAGGGTGCAGTCTTATTTGCCTGTCTTACACCACAGGGCCCTGCCAGTGGCTCCTATCCTGCTCTGTAAATCCCCTGACTCATGAGACAGCCCCCAGGACACACTGGCTTGAAGTACCACGGCATAAACCTAAGGATGCCAGCACTCAGATCCTCCAAGCACTAAAACCTCCCTGGACCATGTCTTGTGTTTTCAGCCTCGGCTGGTCCTCTGCACCCCAGGACTATCTATGCCTTGGGTTTTCAATCTCAGCTGGTCTTCTGCACCCCTGGACTATCTATGCCTTGGGTTTTCAGCCTTGGCTGGTCTTCTGCACCCCAGGAAAATACACAAACACAGTACTCAAAACACCTCTTTGTACTGCCTTTTGGAGGATTAGCGGTGGCTGTGCCCAGCGCCCTTCCAGACTGAGAAGGCAGCGTTTACCAGCAGTGAGTGAATGCCCTTGTGCTTTCTTCTCGACGCCTGATACGTATCCATTTTTCCGTCAGCAACCTCAAATAATGTCTGTAATGCTGAAGTTTACACATGTGTACTTATAAATGTTATTTCATTATATCCTCCACAAAAGTACTTTTCAGCCTAAACATTCCATTAATGTAATTAAATTGGTACCTGATGGCATTATCTAATCTAACATGGGATCCACAGCATTGAAGAGCATGTGCCTTTTAACACCCTGACTGGGAAGGCATGTGATGAAGAGTGCTATAAACATGTTGGCGTAACTGAGCTGTTTAAAAATAAATTAGCAAACTATAAAAATAAACAGTAACATACATATGTACTCAATTATGAACAAACTCTAATTTTTGTTCTGAAATACTGTCTTTGACCTTGGCCATAAACAAGCACTATTAAAAGACATAATATTCCCACAGACAGGAGGCCAACGATTAAATGGTCGTCTAGTTCAGTAGAAAAAAAAAAACAAAAGACACCAAGAGAAAGAGAGTGAGACAGCAAGGCGGGATCAAAGGAAAGAAAGTGTTCGTCTTCCTCGAAAGGATGAGAAATGAACACAGCACCGCTAAGCTGCCTATGCTTGCTAACTCAGAGCAGCTTTCTGGACAAGCAAGCAGAGTTGAAAACCTGGCAGAGTACTTTTGCGTTTCCAAATGGTCTGCAATCTCTCAAGAAAAGGGGGGAAAGAACCACTTCCTGGTGCAGCTGCCGCAGCAGCTCACTGTCTCCACCGCACACCCTGCACTCGGTCACGCCTGGCCTCTTCCCCACCTGAGCTAGCTCACTCTCCTGACTCTACTGCTGCCTCCGAGTCCTGAGCTTTCCAAAGACATATGGCAGAAATGTGGAAACCATCGTGCAAATAGCACCGGGCAGAAAGCAAGCTCTTGAAGCTGTACCCCAGACACGTTTCCATGCAAATCCAATAACAAAGGATGGTTTGCATGGGAATCGTGGAACCATGAGTTATCACGACAGTTGCTGAAGCGAACACAACTGGGCTTCTCGGAAGACATGGTACATGCACAGCCTTCTACAGAGCTTTCAAATTGCACGGCCTTCAGGGTTGGTTGCCAAGCAGTTACTGATGCACCCTAACTTGGCAAGACAGTGCAACACTGCCCCCCCCCCAAAAAAGCCATGATAAAACTGGACTTCTCTCCTGTCATGGTACTCGCTGTCCTTTATTTCACAAGCACAAGAGGTTGAGCAACAGCTACAAAGTTCTTCGTCTCAAAGAGCCAGCCTAAAACACTGAAAACCTGGGGGGTTGTCTGCCCTACCTTAAATAAGAACACATTAGGCCAACGAAAGTAGAGGAGACTCAGACTCATTCCCACTTGGTTCCGAACGCAAGAGCTGGGTGGAAAAGAAGATCTAGGGAAGGATTCCTGAGCGCATGTCCTTCCACCCCAAGCCAGGATCCTTCAGGAATAAGAGCAGGGCTGGAAGTATGCTCAGGATGGGACAGCGCATAGACGAGGGGTGTGTGCCAGCTGCTGCTAACAGGCAGTTCTGATGGACTGAGACCGTAAGGCCAGGGAACGGCACACTGGGGCACGGCACTTCGCCTTTCTCCCATAGGCAGAGGAGGTAGCTGGTGACCAAGGAATGAAAATTTACTCAGGCACCATAGAAAACTGGTCTCAAACACAATTACGAGACTGAACATGGCAGGAAGCCATGTCAGCATGCACCCAAAGACTTAGGCACTGGCCTAAAAGAGGACCCTGGAAAAGACTGAGGCCGTTAGATCTCCTTCCCTGGCTCCTGACCACAAGGCTGGATTTGTAAACTACAGCCTGGACCCTTTGGGACAGGCTGTCCTTTGGGTCACCTCTGATTCAAAGAATTGCTCTGTGTTTTGATAGCCTAACACCGTGGAGCGGACAGACAGACAGAAAATCAAGGCGGAAATGAAGGATGCATAAATTGAACTGCTGTATAGCAGGTCTTTCTTGAGACAAAGAAGGAAAGTCCTCCCCTGAAAGGGGACTTCTTCAAAAGAAAAGGTGGCCTAGACAGAAACAAGGACTTCTGCGTTTCTCATTGAATTTGCCAGATCATGGTCCTCTAGTCTGAAGAGTCGCACCGAGGTCAGAACAAAGAAACAATTTGTTTGACTCTGGTCCTTGCAAATTACCCCCACATCATTTCCTTGATCTCAACTTTGGCTGGCTTGGATGTTGTGAGGATTCCAAGAATTATTTCACTTTTCCAAGAGAGGGCTCTCGCTCTCCTTCAAGGGAAATCAGTCTGCCAGCCTGTCTTTTTAGGAACTGGGAAGGGAGGAGATCTGTGGAAGGAGGTTAAGAGGTTCTCTCAAGAAATCTCAGTCCCACGCCGACCATCAGACCAGAACATAGTGCAAAGATATCACCAGGAAAGGTTTGGAGGCAAGGCACAGCGACAACCTGCCTTTCCTGAAGAACTTTGTTAGCATTTGGCTGAAATCATCTGAATCACAAGCCGTGGACAAGAAGGCGGTCACCCAACAGTACCATCTGAAGGTCAGTTGCTTTCTCCATGAAAAGAGGCAATAGCGTAGGCCTGTATTGAGGAGGGTGGGTCCCTGACACGCCCACACACCCTCATGCCTCCTCTGCTCTTCCTTGCCCATCCCAAGAAAGAAGAATTCTACTCTTCCAATCACCCAGCCAAATGGCTCAGGCTCCACTTTGATTTTTCTTCCTCTCATACCCCTAACCTAACCTGTTAAAAAATCTTATCGGTTTCATCCTCAGAATCCATCCAGAATCCAACCCCTTCTCACACCCCCACTTTGTTGGCCTAAGCCCCCATCACCTTGCCTAGATTCCACCTGCTGGCTTCTGCAGCTTACGTAGTCTTCTAGACACCTGGTCATGTGACATCACTTTCCTCTCAGGATTTCCACCTCCCTTTGATCAAAGCCAAAACCCACACACAAAGCTGCTCTTCATCTCTCTGGCCTCAGTTCCCCCCAACCTCAGCTGCTCCTTCAACCTCCTCAGAAGAGCCCTCAACCAGGCTGACTCTACACAGAGAGCTTGTCTGACATTACTGTCTGGAAGCTTCCTCCTCAGACCCACCACACAGGGCTGGTTTCCTCATGCGGCAGGCCTTCTCCAGTCATCCTATACCAAACACACCTTCCCTCTTTCTCTTCCTCACCTTATTATTCTCCGAGGCATCGACAGAATAAACAGTGTGTGTGTTTATTGACATAGTGGATGTCTTTCCCAGCTGGAATAAGAGTGCCCCCAAAGAGGAAGAATTTCTTTTAGGCTTTGACCACTATGGCATGCCTAACTCCAGGAATAGTTCTCTCTGCATGGCAGGTGTTCAAAATATTTGTTGAAAAATGAATGAGGGAACCTTCACCATTCCAAACTGCCAGGAGGCTGTTCAATGCTGCATCTATAAAACTGTCAGGCAGCCCAACCTGGGGCACTTGGCTTTGGAGTTTGGTCTGGAGCCAAATTCCATTTTCCCCACAGGCCCTGGGGCCTAGAGGGAACAGCATTTTACATTATAATATAAATGAAGGGGTTCATCTGGTTTGAGGAAAGGAAAAAAAATGGGAGGATGGGCGGCAGCAAAGATCAAATGTGGATCTGTTTCTTACAGTTTATGAGGAGGAGAAAAGTTGGTCAGAAACTTGGGAAAGGCCTGACTTCAACGCCCCCTTGGTGGTCACCCTTTGTCCCATGGCTCCCCTTGCAGCCACCGCATGTCAGTCACACTGAGAGCCCATGCTCAAATCCAGTGTTGCACAGAAGACTGGGGCCAGATCAAACCCCGGAGATGTCAGCTGCTATTAGTGCCTCCAGTCTCCCCTGCAAGGCTTGAAGGGCTGAGAGAAACACAAAGCGAAGGGACCAAATCTCTACCGAGGGCCGGGATGCAACCAAAACGACCACAGTGCCCTTCCCCTTTAGGCAAACACATTGACAGGTAAATGCTCCTTCATAGGCAATAACAAGAAAAAATATGAATTGAAAGAAGTTGCCAATTTGGAAAATAATATCATTTGATGTGCCTGACTATTCCCTTACCAATAAAACACTTAAAGATGGGACTTCTGCAGACAGAAAGTGCTAACGACCCCTCGTTAGCATGCTTCAGACTGCTAATATTTCTCTCTCATTTCCTTTTCTCCTTCTCTCTTTTTCTTGGGGGGGGGGCTGTTTTAAGTTAACAGAGAGCTAACCTGATTTAAAACTGAAGTCTTAAAGAACCTAACTCTACTTAACTCTGCTAATCACAACCATCACTTCTCCTGCATAGTTTCAGGGAAACAATCATCATACGGTCCATATATTTCTCCAAAACCACAGGAAAGCTATAGAAAGTTACGATGTAAGGTGTAAGGGGAGAGGAGAGGCACGCTTCTTCTCCAGTCTTTGCCCTCTTTTCTGTATGAATGGCAGACACACGGGAGAAGGGACTTCTCATCCACCACTAAAAGATCAGTCAGCTTGTGGGGTGCATGACCTACTGCAGTGGCCCCAACACCTGGGATGGGGAACTGTTCAAAGACAAAGTAAAGGGACCCTCACAGGGCTGACCGAGCCGAGCACGGGGAACCTCTTCCCAGTGTCATAGGAACTCCAAAATGGGAATGTGTGCAGCCACTGCATTCTCCCAACTCAAAAAGAGGCAAAACACGGAAGCTCAAGAGTCAGGAAGGAGCTGCTGTGCTCACCCACCTCAGACGGCTGTCAAAAGACGAAGCCTATTTAGTTCTGATGGGACAATTCAGAAATCACTCACACCCCAACCTATAGCTCTGGCATTGTTGAAGAGGTCAACCTGATCCCCTAGGAAAAGCACAGCCTTGAGACTTGGTGTGTTTGGACTTGTGACTGAGCTCCGCTAGGTAACCCAAACAAGTCACTTGGCCTGTGCGTTCTTAGCCGTTCTGGCTCCAAGTCTTGGTCTCAGACAGAAAGGATTTGCCATCTTCACTCGAGCACTGCTTCCCCACACATCCGGCCCCCAAATGAGAAAGTTGGCAGCCATCATGGGAGTCGGCTTTGAGCCCTTCACCTCCCTTTCCAGTGCCATCACACCTGACACGGGGTAAATGTTCAACACACACAAATGGAAGGAACTCGCTGGCAGGGTTAGATGAGGCAGCGTCTCCTTTAAGGTCTCCCTTCTCAAGTCTACAGAGAACTCAAGCTCCCGGGAACTATATGCAGCCTCTTGAATTTAAGTCAGCTTCGATGACATAATTGTGGGGCATGCTTATGTTACTGGAAGCTGGTTCAGAGTCTGGCGATACTCAGTCTAGTGAAGGTGTTTTATTCTCTTCTCATCTATGAGTCACCTTTAACAGGGCAGGAGAACGAGCAGGTTTTATAGGACAATACACACCTAAAGTGAATTAACAAACACAACCGCACGGCCCACCTACATGGCGTCCTCTTGGATAACACAAGGAGAAAGGAGCCTTAGTTCATAGATGTGGCAGAGAATGAGCTCATCCAAAACTAGACACCCAGAGGCGCTGCCAACAAATCCCACTGGACCATACCTCTTTATCCCAGTCGGTACTGTCCCCAGCGGAGGGCAGGTAGCTGCTGGACTTAAGCTAAGGCATCAGGGGGACTCCAGGCCATACGAGTCACTGCTGGCTGATGGTAGTGGTGACCTCCTTCTGTCTTCATACTGGGCCACCTCCAGCATTCAGGTGGGGACAGACAGCTGCACTCCAAAGGTGTGCGCCACCTGGCCAGGCCTGGGCTCCTAGTCTGAAACCACTGCCCCACTTGGTCAATGCATTTTGGGTGGGGAGACAGTATCAAATTTAGACAACAGAACAAGTTGTCTAAATCTGGAACTAAATTTGGTTGGTTTTTCACTAAGAAAGGTATCAGACTTATATCAAATAAATCTACTTGGTCTGGCTGACTCTTTATACAACATGATGTACAAGGTGAATGAATTCCATTGATGAGATGATTTCTCTACTTAAACATAAAAGGAGAGAGGGAGAGAGAGAGAGAAAGAGAGAGCATTGAAACTGAGACCAGAGCCAGCCAGAGCTACCTGAAGGAAGTCACATTCAGGCCCTTCTGAGCCCAGGCCATCCTCCCTCCCATGAGAGGCAGCTTCTGTGGCTGAATAAACTCCAGTTCTTACCCCCTCTGGGCTCCAGCTGGGTGCTCCCTCTGCTCCCCAGAAGCCCTGTCTCAGACTCAAGGTGACTGAAGGCAGGAAGTGCAAACTACCTAGCCATGGAGTTAAGCCCCCTGCAAGATGTCATCCCCATTCCCAGTCCCTCCACCTGAAGAGACATGGGGACAAAATAGGGATTGTCCCAGCTCACACCCTTCAGTGACAGAGAATCAGGAAATTCAAATCAAATCCTTCTTCCTGAGTAAATTATACATTGAACACCAAATATGAATCAGAATTATATGAGGTGACCCAAAAATATAAAACTACAATAACAATAAAAACAAGAACATGATCTCTGTCCTCCTCAAAGGCCATGTATAATCTACAGAGAAGACAATATTGTCACTGTGGCGCCCTGTGAACACCACTGGACACCTTTCACTAATCCCAGAGAAGCCCCTCTTCAAAAGGAAAGTTGGAGATGAGAGTCAAGCCTTGGCCACGCCCCAGTCTGAGACTCCAGTTACCTAAACAGCCCATGAAAATACAGCCGGTGCTGGACCTGTGGAGCCAGGCCATCTCTCTGGCATGGCCCTGCCCTCCCTATCTGTGGCAGAGAGGATAGATGTAGATTTGGGGTTCTTAGGAACTCCATCTCTCTGGCATGGCCCTGCCCTCCCTATCTGTGGCAGAGAGAAGGATAGATGTAGATTTGGGGTTCTTAGGAACTCCTCGTCACCCTACAGCTCAGCTGCCCCACTTCTGCTCCTGACTTGATACTTGAGGCAGAAGTTCCCAACTCACCCAGCCCACTGTGAGGTCATCCTGTGGGGATCAGACTCAGCACAGGGCCGGGCAAGATGGGAAGAAAGAAAATCAATCTGAGAAAGGCCCCTCGGAGGGATGCTCTCCAGACACCACTGGGGCAGGGGTCCCGGGGTCCTTGAAGTCAGGGGGCAGGTGGCCCACCTCACCATTTCAGTTCATCTGTCTTCGCTGAACCGAGGACAAACAGGGGAGGCAGGAACTGAAAAGCCAGCCTTGTGGCTATAAGCCTGCGATTACTCATGCCACGTCTGTGTGCTCTGAAATGCCTTCCCATGTCTGTAATGCTTTTCCTAGCATCCTACACACTCACGGTCACCTCTCCTCACCCCGGCACACAGAAGAGAAGCACTTATCCCGTGCGTTTAGGCTTTGTTGTACCACGAAACACAATGGCCAACTCCTGTTGTTTTAACACGGGTTTTGTCGGAAATGAAAAGACTTGGCCGGGCTGACTCCCGGCGAATCTCGGCTCTGCCTCTCCAAAACCTTTGTTCTCCACATGTCAGAAGAAAGTTATGAACAAGTCTTCCCCCGAGCTGAGTTACAGCACAGACAAGAAAGGCCACTCTGTATTTCTCCATGTTGTCACCGGCAGATTAGCCAAGGAAGAAGAGGTACCTTTGGGGACAGGATCATAATTCTCCTTCCTCCATCCCAGGAAGCTGAGCGACAGATAAGGGCAGGAAAACCAAGCTCACATGGTCTAGGCCACAGAGGCGCTACCAGAAGGGAGCGGCTCCTGCCTGGCTGGAAGTGGCCAATGAAGAAGAACCAGGATTCCTGTGGGCATCAAGCTGGGCAAAAGCCCCCAGTGAACAGTGGGTCGTCAAAAGGCAAGTGGGATATAAGGGCACAGAGGGAGGGACCTGGGAAGCACTCAGGTGGCTTGACACTGTGTGAAGAACAGCTCTGAGGGAACAGCAGGGTTGTACACAAGAACAAGTCTAGGGGTTCAGTTCAGGCGAGAAAGACTCTTCAAGAAGACACAATGCCAGAGACAAGAGCAGAGAATTCTGAAATATGAGGGGGTTTTGGCCCCACGCTAATGAAGAGATACTTTGTCTTCTCTGGAATGCAGAGGAAATGGGTTTAAACTGAAGCATAAGGGATTGGAGGTAGACAAAGGGAAGGATTTCCTGCTATTGAGAGACGTCTTTAAAAATAGAACTGTATGGTTGGGAAGAGGTCAGGCTGGCTGAGTCTTAGACTTGTCTCCGTCTAAGACTTGTCTGCTTCAGAGAAGAAATGATCCCTCCAGCAGCACAACTCCATCTTTCTCAGACACCCAGCAGTCTGAAGAAGAAAGACAATCTGCCCGGAGATATGCTGTGCAACATCAGGACCGCCAACACCAGGGAGACCCAAAAGCAGCAGTGGGAAACTGACTGCAACAGGACAGAGCAATCAGGGAGAAGAAGGAAAACAAACTAGCATCTTCTTTCCGAGCTAGGCGCGAACGCTCCAAACTGCATCCAATCTGCGTCGCCAGAGCAAAGCTCACGGCCAGGGAACAGCTGCAGTTACACAAGGTGAAGCACCATTCCTGGTTCCTGCTGGATACGGGGGTGTGAGTCCAGCCAGAAAGAAACAAAAGTGGGGAGAGCTAGCTCTGGGCTACACCTTTATCCGCCTAGGAAGTAGTCTTTCTGTCCACCACTCCCTTCCTCACTTGCCTAGATCCAAGTGTGTGTGTGTGTGTGTGTGTGAGAGAGAGAGAGAGAGAGAGAGAGAGAGAGAGAGAGAGAGCTCTATCACTGAGCTATAATCCCCAGCCCTAATGTTCAATAAAATTTTCTTGTGCCTTCTATGATAAAAAATACCTGTTCTCAAATATCTATTCTTTCTTCTATGATCCCTCAGATACTCTTGTCAACAACAGAGAGAAAAAAAATACCTTGCCCTAAAAGTCAGCTTAATGGGAAGACGGAACTTTTAAAAACTGTTTAAAATAATTACTGAGATTTAGCTCTCTTAATCTAAGAATGAGACCCAAATTTTCTCTACCCAGATTCCATCCAGCAAGCCAGGGCCTGCAATTGTCTCATCTTGTTCTATCTGCCGTCTTCTAGGCTCCCATCCTGCACAGGTATCACAGGTAAAGAAAGCATCGGATCAGACTATTGTCCTACATAGCAGGTTACCTGCAATAGACCCGAAGAACGTTACTGCTGGGGACCAATCTGTATGCAGAGCAGACTTAACCTTAGGCCTGTAAAGTGGACCCATCTGACCTGCAGCACCATAGCTTAGTGGAAGGGAAGGGTGAGAACCAGGGACCAGGTGGAAGAGCCATGAAAATGCCAGGTCCTCACACAACACGGAGACAACCAAAGCAGGTGAAGGTGACAGAGAAGCCCCTTAAAGACCATTTAAGGCCGCTGGGGTTCTGGCAGCCTACTCTTTATTATGGGGTTCCACTTAAAAGGTCATTCTGAGCCAAATGGAGTAATGAATGTCAGTAACCCCAGCCACTGCTCCAGACACGAGTCTCAGGTCAGTCCCAGCTACAAAAGACCTTGTCTCAGAAGCCAAAACAAACCAGCAAACTTTTCTTGTTTAAGAAAGGGGTATCATTATGTAGCTTTGGCCAGCCTGGAACTTAATCTGTAGACCAGGCTGACCTCAAACAGTGATTTGCCTGCCTCTGCCTCTTAAAACAAAACAAATTGAAGTCCATTCAATTTAAAATGTGAGACAGGGTGCCTGACACAAGGCATTCTGGGAGGGGCCTTCCCAAGACCCAGCCCTTACAATTCAAGATGATCTGGGCAGACTCTGCACAGGCCCCTCCCCAGAGCAGAAAGACTGAGCTGTCAGTCAGAGTGAGTGCTACCAACAGAGTGAGCAGCCATCACCATGCTAGAGTTCCTCTCTCACAGCTGAAAGAGGTGGGATTTTCACCCCCTACCTTGTAGAGTACAAGGAGTCCATGACGGTTCGTATCAAGCCAGAAAACTCCTTTCTAACCAAATGCACCAAGGAACACTTTTAAATACAGATACTGAGAGGGGGTTGGGAGTAGGAAATGCAGCAAGCAACATAACCTAAGGAATTTGCATTCTCTGTCTATAGGCATCAACATCTTTAAGGCATTTCATGGTTTTTTTTTTTAATTTCTTTAACCTCTATATGGAAAAACATAAAACACAGAACATTACACCTGTCAGGTGTGGGCCCTGAACTATCTCTAGGCAGCTGAAAGTCAGTACATCAGACTTTTTAACGACGTGAAAGTTAAAGATTAAAAACATGTTGGAACGCTTACTCTATGCAGTGCCAAAAATGTGTCTATAGCTTGTAAGGAGAGATGAGTGCGGGGCGCAGCAGGAGAAAGACAGCGTGTTCGTGCTGAAGAGGAAACTAAGAACCTCGCTGGCTTTCTTCCCTTCCTTCCTCTCTCTTGTGAAAGAAAGCGCTACTGAAATGTGGCGTGCTTTGCCACACCAAGAAATTAATCACACAAGACAGTGAGGCTGGAACCGCTGGAGTCCTGGGTAGTCGATCAGCGCCGGCTCAGCTCTGACGCATGGGGTTGGGTGCGGCTGGCAGAGGCACTTGCATGGGCATGGGGTCACACCTATTCAGACACAAGCTCTAGGTCACATCCTACTTGCTACTCCAGGAATGGTAAAAACCCCACAGAAAGCACATGGAATCTCTTTGCTTGGCACTGCCACTTGCCAGCCCGTGACTTAGGAAGTGATGGCCATGCCTGGCTAACTCTCCCTTGGCACCTACTTGTTCTCCCCTCTCTTTCACAAGACATGTTGCTAAAGCATGACTGTACTTACTAATTGTCCCTAAATTTCATGCACAGCTATGACAATCTACGCATAAGTGTATGACATAACCATGATTCTTTTTTCTTTCTTTCTTCTTTCCTTCCCCCCAAGACAGGGCTTCTCTATGTAACAGCTCTGGCTATCCTGGAACTCACTCTGTAGACCATGCTGGCCTCAAACTCACAGAGATCTGCCTGCCTCTGCCTCCCGAGTGCTGGGATTAAGGGTGTGCGCCACCACCATCTGGCTACATGTATGTTATAAAGTGTTGGGGCATCTTCTTTTCAAAATTTAACAATTCAAAAGCCAACAATGTTGTAATATACTTTAAGTGGCACATTCTATAGGTAGGAGTCCCCCAAAACTTACAAAGTTATTTATGCAAGATTATTAAAGTTTCCCTAAAAAGTTCCCAGGCAAATGGGTGCCTGTCTCGTTCTCACCCTCACAATAAATTCTTCTGCAGGTTTTGTTTATTTTGAGGAAACATTTCACTTTTTTTTTCCCCAAGACATGAGGTGTGAATGATGCAAAACAGTATTTGGATATGTAAACTGAGTTATTTGCATAATGCATTCCTAATCAGAGAGTATAAATTCTGGAATCTGAATTCTTAAAACTCTAGATCATAAAAATAAAGAGCATTGCCCTCTGACGGAGTAATATACACATTTGCATTCTGTTTGTAAAAGGGGAAAATTATCCACCGAGTTTTGTGAAAATTCTTAAATCAGTAGCTTTGAAGAACACTGTCATGCTCCGACTCAACAACATAAAGGTCCCAGACTCTCAGGCACGGCCACAGAACGCCAAGGAGAGTGAAAAGTATCTTTGCCACCAAAGAGCAAATGTTCCCCCACCCTAGCCATGCCGGTCCGCCTAAGGAATCTATCCACACACCCGTTTACCATTAACCTTGCTCATCAGTCTCAAGCCAGAAACTATCTCCACGTTCCACCCACTGGTTTTTAGTGGCACTGGCGTTCGAGATTAAACCCTTCTTTGAAGAGAAACACCATCGAGGAAACAGTGCGCAACAGTGAAAACAAAAAACGACTCCAGCTTCCCAAATTCCCTGTCAATCAAGCACAATGATAAGATTGGGTTTGAGAAATAACGCGTCTGAACCTTTCGGGAAGGACAGGGACAGGACCAGAGGAAACGGAGGCGTAGCCTAGTGACCGGCACCACCCTATTACCAGAGCCGTGTGGTAGGGAGACCAGTAATGCTAAAAGTTAACCATCCCTACTCTCCCAGGAGTCACTCCCATACTCAGAAATCCCAGATGGACAGATAAGAGCACAGACAGGAACCATGTATGTGTGCACACGTGCACGCCCCTGCGCACACACGTGCACGCGTGCACACACACACACAACTGGTCCTTGAGGGTGCCAGGTTACATTTCCACAGCAGCTGCTCCCCATTGTCTACTGCCAGTGAAGCCAAACCAGCCTAAAATTTAATTTAATCTGCCATAAGCCCAAGTGTCAGGCACTTAGATGGCAGCTAAAAGCACCACTCACAGATAACTGAATGACACTTGCTAATAATAGCCTCTGCATGAAGCAAGCAGAAGCAGACATTTTATGGAGCTGGAGGGACCTGGGCCTGGAAGGACTTAGGAAGACGTGGCCTCCGCTTCCATGGGGCAGACACTGCGAAGACCCGCTTCGCTATGGCTTGTGTGTGTAAAGACCATCCCCAACAGTCACCTCGCTTTCAGGTCAGGCAGACGCTGCCGAACTCTTGCCTGGGTTCTCTGCCCCTCCTTCCATGGAGTGCAGTCTTAGACTTAATCCTTCTCCAGCTCCATGGCTCCAAGGCCTCGTCTTCATAAGCAAGCCCAGCTCTGCTTCCCAAGACTCCGAGGAAAGAGGTCCTGGCCTGACCCGACCCACTACCCCCAACTCTTCCACACAGACACCACAGAAGGCAAGGGATTCTCTCTTCTAAGAAAAATGGAGCGCCATGATAGCACAGACCCCAAGAGTCATCCTCTTCTCTCTTTTCCCTCTCAACAGTGGCCTTTCTGGACACCAGACTGAGCTCCCAGGCACTGGTTTCCATGCAAGGAACCTCATCCTTCCTGATCCTGAGTCCACATCTTTGTGGGAGCAAAGCAGCTTTCCTCCCTAGTAGTCAGGAACCCCTTGATTTCCAAGAAAACCTCAGCTACGTAGGAACAGCGAGCATGGCCTCAATCTGCGCTCTCGAGGACATCACCCAGCTTCACCTGCGCTAGTCTCGTCCAGGACCCCGACGCCTCCTCTGCCAGCTGGATTATTTAACTTGATCCCCTACAACATATCGTTTCATCAGTAAATACTTCAATATGTATTTTTTTAGGATAAGGTTCTTTTTTCTCTTCATCGTAAGCACAACCACAAAACCATTACCACACCTAGAAGTAATAATAAACAATATCTTATCAAACAGGGCAGATCAACTCTAAGTCCGAAACTACTTCTTCCCATCTGAGTGTACTTCGGAGGACCCCCAACCATCCACACTCGAGTCTAGAGCTGCCAAAGAAAGCATTCAGAGTTACGGTGCCTTAAAGCGTGGCCACCCTGGTCTAAAGCCACCTGTCATGTCAGCCCTCTGTCCTGCCTCTTCCAGTCTCGTGCCCACTTAGGGCTGAATGCACCCTCCAGGTTCTCCACTTCCTTAACTCCCCACCATGCGCTGAGACTGCACCAGCCAAGCAGGCTTGTTCCTGTCTTGGGAACTGGTTCTTATTTTGCCTCTAAGGCCACGTTCTCGTGGACAGTTGCGCACACAATTCATACACCGAGCATGTCTTAGACCTGCAGCTGACTAGATATGTCAGTTATGTTCCAAATGAGTTTTCACAGGTCAAGGTTCCACCGGCAAGAGCAAATACTATTTTTAAACAGGATAAGGTCACAGTGCTTTCAGAGACAGTGAGGTCTACAATAAAACCTATTGATCAGCCTTTGGAACTAGTGCTCCAGAGAGACGCAGATTGAAACAAAACGGCCTGGCCATTTTCTCCGTAGCCGTGGTGGGTAAAATCACCTAGGACGTAAGATCTTTGGGGATGTACAGTAAATAAGAAGTAACAGTGTAGACTACGGTGTCATCCACGTAACCATTTTAATGCGGAGGCAGCGCACAGGAAATACACTCAGCGCAGGACTCTTGAGGACAGGGACTTGAGGGCGAGCCTTCCCAGCTCAGGAGAGACCAGTTCCGCCGGGGCCATGCCCCTTACACTTACAACTAGGACTCTCAGCCAGCAAAGTGTAAATAACAAACTGTCGGACACAGGCTGTTCTAAGCTGGGCTTGAGGAAAAGGGGTATCTTCATGGGGGATGTTTTAAAACCTTCAATACTAACTTAACAGAAGCACAACCAAGCCTAAGGCCCTTCCTCCACATCTGACTGATTGAGACTGACTGATAATAAATACTATGGCCATACCACCGTGAGCCCATCTGATCTCCCCTGGTGACAGACAGAGGCACATGCACATATATGCGTATGTGTGTGTCTTATGGTGATACTGTTGATCTGCTTGGGGATTGTTTTTTTTTCTACAACACACAGTAAGTCTTTCGTGGGTGTGGCACAGTGGATTTCAGTAAGAAAAACATCATTCATTGCCAGGAGAAACCTGAGAGTCAAATTTAGAAGTACACAAACAGAAGCCCAAGAAAATGAATCACACACACACACACACACACACACACACACACACGCTTGTACACATGTGTGCCTGACAACCAGCTAGCTACCTGTAAGTCTTTCTGCCAAACGCAAAAAGTTCATGGATTTGCAAAGTTTAAACAACAGTACTAAATGACTTACCAAAGCCAGACAGGAGCCCTAAACAAAGCGACCGATTTAATGGGCTGTCATCGCTTAGATTTCAGAGTTCTGCTGCAAGGTCAGCAGTGTCCTCACCAACACCTGGCCTTATCAGAAGTGCTGGATTATTCTGGAAACTCGGGTCCACAAGAACTAGTGTTTTCTTGTGAAAACTGAGGTTTTCTCCATTTATCATTTGCTCCCATCTCACAGCCCAGCTCGAAAACAAAATATGCTATGGTAGACATAATCCATACATCACACTGTGACACGGATGCACTACCAGGGCCCCAGGCCCGCCCAGCAGTAGCCTCCCACCTTACAGCACCCCACTGAGACATGGGCACCGTGAGGGGTGGGGGAGAAGAAAGGACACCGAGTTTTTGAAATTCTCAGCTTCATGAACTGTTGCTGTCTTCTTGGCACAAATGCTACTATACATTTGTTTGGCCTGTTAGCTTCCTTTGGTTTGGGAGGACTTTAATTTTATTTTTTTGTTTTTGTCAGAGATAGAAGAGCATTCCAAACCTCAAACAGCTTATTATATCAGAACCCTTACAGAGTACATCTAAGGGGGGGAAAAAATCCAAACATTATAAATTAAAGAGGTAATGATTTAAATTAATTACATCTTATTGAGGTAATAATCTCAATCTCAAGTAAGTGTGTCTGTGTCCTATAAGAAACATACTTCTCAATGGGCTCATTTCCTCCTAATTCTGAGTCCAGAGGATCATAAAGAAAAGTTTCAGACAACCACTACCCAAAGGACGATCGCAAACGCCCCTGTGCGGCATGCTCCTGGAAGCATCATCCTACCTCTGACGTAACGACATTTACACAAGGCCCTTCCTGAGCAAGGTAGCAGGTAGACTTATGCACACTAAAAGTCAGTTGTAAACAGTGTTTAGAAAGATGGACCGCAAGATCGCGTGTCCTAGAACAGGCCATATGCTTTTACCTACATGAAGAATTAAAAAAAGAACAGTTCCCCTCAACTTATGCTGTCTTCCCACAATAACAGAGGGCGAGTTCTTCTAAACACATTGCATCGGATGCCTCTAACAAGCAAGAATGTGAAGCTCCAAGAACTCAGCATATGCGGGCTGTGTCCACACAGTGAAGCCAGCTTTCAGGGAAGGAAGGAACAAAATACCACTGAATGCAGCCAGTTAATTGAATTTAAAATACCTGCTTGTTTGAATGCAAGTGGGTTTTTTTTTAAGTGTATTTCTATTTTGATATAGTTAGAGTTGCCAGAAAAAAAAAAAAACAAGCTTGAAGAAAGTACACATTATATTCTCTGGAGTTTATCAAAACCCAGCTTGCAACAATTAACAGAGAGAGGGCTATGTAAGGTGGAAAATTCCATAGATTATCACCACCCCATTAGTCCATGTTTCGTTTTTGCTTTCAGCAATCTGAAAGATACCAGAGTTTCCACCTGGTAAATCAGGAAGACGCCCAGCCCCCTTTGCAGGTGAGAGGCATGCTCAGCCAGGAGATCCCAAAGAGGAGACACTAAAGCAGGGGTGACGGAGGGCTGCTAGCTCGTGGTGGGCCTTCGAGAGCCACCAGTCCCAAAGACCTGATGTACAGATGAAAAAGAACAGGACTCCAAGCTGTGATCAGGGGGCTAGAGACACGCAGTAGGGAAGAGTCCATCTCCCTGCACCATGGGCAGCCACAGCAGCCTTTAACTCCAGCTCCAGGGAGACCTGGAGCCCCTGACCTCAGAGGACACCTTCAGCACCTGACATACCCACATGCGGACACAGGAACATCCTTTTAAAAAACAAAAAGCTGCTTTTTAATCTTTTAGGGAAATAGATGTGATAAGAGCACAGGGTGTCCTGGCATAGTACAGGATCAGAGCTCAGATAATCGTGGTTATCTAGTCCAGTGTCCTTGTTTGTTTTAGATTGATTTTACATGTATGGATATCTTATCTATTTATTTTACAGGTATGAATATTTTACCTATTTATCTTACATGTATGAATATCTTAACTATTTATTTTACATGTAAAAATATCTTACCATGCATGTGCACCATGTACATGCCTGTTGGATCCCCTGCAAATAGAGCATGGATGGTCATGAATGTCGGGGCTGGGAATCAAACCAGAGTCATGGATGGCTGTGAGTGTGGGGGCTAAGAATCGAACCAGAGTCATGGATGGCTGAGAATCTAACCAGAGTCATGGATGGCTTGAGTGTGGGGGCTGGGAATCGAACCAGCTTCATGGATGGCTGAGAATCTAACCAGAGTCATGGATGGCTGTGAGTGTGGGGCTGGGAATCGAACCAGCGTCATGGATGACTGTGAGTGTGGGGCTGAGAATCGAACCAGAGTCATGGATGGCTGTGAGTGTGGGGGCTGGGAATCGAACCAGAGTCATGGATGGCTGTGAGTGTGGGGCTGGGAATCGCACCAGAGTCATGGATGGCTGTGAGTGTGGGGCTGGGAATCGAACCAGAGTTACAGATGGCTGTGAGTGTGGGAGCTGAGAATCGAACCAGCTTCATGGATGGCTGAGAATCTAACCAGAGTCATGGATGGCTGTGAGTGTGGGGCTGGGAATCGCACCAGAGTCATGGATGGCTGTGAGTGTGGGGGCTGGGAATAGAACCTGAGTCATGGATGGCTGTGAGTGTGGGGCTAGGAATCGCACCAGAGTCATGGATGGCTGTGAGTGTGGGGCTAGGAATCGCACCAGAGTCATGGATGGCTTGAGTGTGGGGGCTGGGAATTGAACCAGAGTCATGGATGGCTTGAGTGTGGGGGCTGGGAATCGAACCAGAGTCATGGATGGCTGTGAGTGTGGGGGCTGGGAATCGAACCAGCGTCATGGATGGCTGTGAGTGTGGGGGCTGGGAATAGAACCTGAGTCATGGATGGCTGTGAGTGTGGGGCTAGGAATCGCACCAGAGTCATGGATGGCTGTGAGTGTGGAGCTGAGAATCGAACCAGCTTCATGGATGGCTGTGAGTGTGGGGCTAGGAATCGCACCAGAGTCATGGATGGCTGTGAGTGTGGGGCTAGGAATCGCACCAGAGTCATGGATGGCTGTGAGTGTGGGGCTGGGAATCGCACCAGAGTCATGGATGGCTTGAGTGTGGGGCTAGGAATCGCACCAGAGTCATGGATGGCTGTGAGTGTGGGGCTGGGAATAGCACCAGAGTCATGGATGGCTTGAGTGTGGGGCTAGGAATCGCACCAGAGTCATGGATGGCTGTGAGTGTGGGGCTGGGAATAGCACCAGAGTCATGGATGGCTTGAGTGTGGGGCTAGGAATCGCACCAGAGTCATGGATGGCTTGAGTGTGGGGCTAGGAATCGCACCAGAGTCATGGATGGCTGTGAGTGTGGGGCTGGGAATCGCACCAGCGTCATGGATGGCTGTGAGTGTGGGGCTGGGAATCGCACCAGAGTCATGGATGGCTTGAGTGTGGGGCTAGGAATCGCACCAGCGTCATGGATGGCTGTGAGTGTGGGGCTAGGAATCGCACCAGAGTCATGGATGGCTGTGAGTGTGGGGCTGGGAATCGCACCAGCGTCATGGATGGCTGTGAGTGTGGGGCTAGGAATCGCACCAGCGTCATGGATGGCTGTGAGTGTGGGGCTGGGAATCGCACCAGAGTCATGGATGGCTGTGAGTGTGGGGCTGGGAATCGCACCAGAGTCATGGATGGCTGTGAGTGTGGGGCTAGGAATCGCACCAGAGTCATGGATGGCTGTGAGTGTGGGGCTAGGAATCGCACCAGAGTCATGGATGGCTGTGAGTGTGGGGCTAGGAATCGCACCAGAGTCATGGATGGCTTGAGTGTGGGGCTAGGAATCGCACCAGAGTCATGGATGGCTGTGAATGAGTGCTGGATCCTCAGCAAGAGCATGAGTGTTCTTAACCACTGAGCCCTCTCTCCAGTCCCCAGGGTCTTTTAATATCGTTAGAAGTTAACACTTCCTGTCTAGAAAAATCTACAATGCCCAGAAGACCTCAGATCACCATGACCCCTTTGCAGGTCTTGATAATTTTCCCATTGTTTTCAAGGAAAAGCAAATATTTGGCTGTAAAACCTTTGCTGATTTTCGTATGGCTGGCTTCTTACTTTAAGGTTCTCTTAATTGAGGTCTCTTCACATGATGAGCAGACTTATTTCCTAGCTGAGAGTCACGGAGAGGAAGAGGGAATACGGCTTTTTTTTTCTATAACAAGAATTCTATACTCTAGGTACAGAATAGCCATGGTTTCTCTTACCAGCAACTTCTGCAAATTCTGGACAGGATCGCATTCCGAGGCAGGTGACTGGGTCAGTCACAGGCAGAACACCATACTTGTACGTGATGTGTTCCAGCAGACAGCTACTAGTTGGCTATATTTTGTTCTTTCTTCTCCAAAAGATTTTTATAATTTCCACTTTTTCAAAGGATTTCAACTTTGGCTTGTAACCATGCCAAACCCTCTCTACATCTAACCAAACAATAAGCCAGTCGAGCATCGCACGCTTCACCTTTACCATTCGGGATGTGGACATTCATCACCAACATATTCGTCTCCCATGCCTCCCGCCACCCTCCTTCCATCCAAGACAGCAGCCCTCAAAAGCATCGGCCAAACAAAAATGTATGGGGTAATTAAATGGATATTTATAATTAGAACTTAATAATTTGCATCGGGGACAAATGAGCTCTGATTTTAATCTGCAGTGCATTTAGATTAGCCCGAAGATAGTGTAATTTGGTGGTTTATAGGCCTCCTCTCAGATTAGGAAACAATACCAGGCCTTCAAACGCATCGTGTCTGTGTCAGGCGTGCGGTAAGAAGAAGATGCAATGAAAATGTTTGACAGTGTGAAGGCAGCCATAAATTACATGACAACTGTGTAAAAGTCATGATGAGACAAATAAAGGACTGACCTATAGTGCTCCTGACTCATCGTGACACACGCGACGCCCTGCACCAGCGTCTGCACAGCCAGCGAGTTCTTAAGCAGGGAGCTACTTAGCGCCAGGAGCACCGTAAATTATCACTAGTCAACAGCATTGATTTTTTTAGGAGACATTTCAATCAGGTCGAAGTAGAAACGGTACCCAGTCCATCCAGCAGCCTCCTTGCCCAGCCACGGCCCCTCTGAGGTCTCCTCTGTCATGGCTCTGTTAAATCTCCATTGGGCTCAACATCCACTATTTATTGTAGCTTTGCCACATCCAGGCACTTGGCTGGAAGGGCCACCAGCCTGCCTCCAGGGACATTAAATTCATGCTTACCTTTAAGGAAGGCAGAACCAAAAGAGGGGGAAAAGAAAAGAAAAAGGAAAAGAAACAAAAGGCCACCATCAGAGATCTGGCCTGATTCTTAAGGGGATAAAAGGGAAAGTAGTGGGGACAGAGGGATGTTCTAAAGTAATGTGCCCCTTTTATCGTCCTGTTTTCTAGTCTAGAAGTTCCAACAAACAAAACCAAGAGCTTCTCTTCTGGGGCAATCATGGAGTCCCACTGAGTTACTGAACACACACACACACGGACACGGACACACAAGAGAGCAAGTGAAAAGGGCAAGAGGCAGGGCCTTGACAGAAGCCACCGAGACTGCACAGGCCATCAGCCAGCAGAACTGAGCCAGAGGCGTGGGGATCCTTGCCCACCAGTGTTCTCAGCGGTCACTTCCACTGCCCCCATCAGCTCAGAGCATCCCCTGGGTACAAGCCAAAGACAACATTTTGGTGGTGGATCTGGGATAGAGTAGAGCTTTCCAAACAACACTCCCTTCTGCCAACCTTCCCCTCCCTGGACCGCCTCGGACACACAGTAGGTGCTTCCAAACAAGATCGGCTGTGGAAATGATGGGAGGCTGGGAAGAGAGCACTGTTTGCTTAGGGATACATCGAGTAATCTACAAGAAACCTCAGGTCTTGCTTCTGCAAACACTAATATTAATAGTGTCAGACTTTTCTGTGGAACAAACGGGAGGGGGCTGGGGGAAGCTAAAAATTTGGCTCTGGGGAAGCCAGAGGTGGACTTGTTGACTCTACTTTCCAGGCAAAAACTTCCCCTGAATCTTCCTGCCTGCCTTCCTGACTTGCCTAACCATGACAGACTTCAGCCAGAAACAAAACCTCCTTGAAGCAGGTTATTGCCTCCAGAACCTGGTCTCCCAATAGCCACCACTCACTCATTCTCTCCCTCTCCCTCTCCCTCTCCCTCACACATGATCTCTCACACTCACACACCCCACACACTCCCCCCCCACACACACACACACTGTAATCCTGACTCTAACACCTGTTAGAGGAGACACGGAAACAAACGCAAGGAGACAATCAGAACCGCCGAAAGCCAGACTTCACAGCCCTCAAGATGCCTGGTCTCGCCATCAGTCCACCTCCATTTCCTAACCAAGTCACACAACACCAGGTAACAAATTCTCCTACTTCACAGGACGGTCACCAAATGTCTATAGCTTCTAGACACATGTGAAGCAAGGACTTGAAAGCAGTATTCCCACTCTTAGTCAGCCCTCCAGTATGCCTAGGACACCCTCCCAGACCAGACAGTAACACTCTTCCCTTTTCCAGAAAACTGGAAAAGCATGACCCCCAGAAGCCTCAGGGGAGCCGAATGTCCATCACCACAGCTCCCTGCCCTGCAGGGGTCAGTCCGACTGTAGGAAGCTGTCTCAGGTGGCACAGTTCTCCATCGAAGGGCAGTCTCTGAAGTACTAGGGATCATCAAGGAAGTTGCCAAACACTGAATGGCTCTCCGTTTTCTCCCAGAACTAATGGCACCAATACAAGCACTTCTTTGGGGCGGGCGGGGCAACAGCACATCAGACAGAGACAAGAGTCACTCTCAAGTGCGTCCTGCAGAGCCTGGGATTTGTGTGAGTTCTCTCTTACCTGTCTTATGGACCCGAGGACATAAGAACTTTAGGTTGCTGCCTTTTCACAGAGAGGTTAAATGACCTGGCAATCTCTCCAGCCCCCAGTTGGTGGTGAAGCAGGAAGTTGACCCAGGCATGACTCCCTACAGCCATCACACGCCCAGGAAGCTGCTCCTCATGAGGCAACAGGTATCTCTGACCAGAGTGAGGTCCCACGCTGTGGGAGCATCCCCGATGCCCCGTCTCATCAGTTCCAAAGTGACTATGGACCTCTCCAGACCTGGGGATCCCGCTCCACAGGCTCACATCAGAAGGAATCCGCTGGCCTGTTCCCCTCACCCCATACCTCCTCATCTCACACCTGAAGAATCCCACCGAGACCCCAGTTCTGAGTCATCGTCATAACGGTAACTGGCCTTCGTAAATGTTGTACACTAAGTCCAATGACTCTACCATCCTCACTGGATAGTCCCCCCACTAGGAAGTGGGTCCTACAGTTTCCCTCACTTTATAGTTGGGGAAACTGAGGCCTGAAGAGACAAAAATCAAGGTCACACAAGTAGAAATGACACCGTCTCTACAGCCTCCCTCCGCCGTATTTTATGTGTTCAGATGCTAAAGAAGAAAAGAGAGAAGATGAAACACATTTTTAAGGGCCATTTCCCCTTTTGGTCTGCTTCTCTTTCTTACCAGTTCAGTCACAAAGACATCCTGGTGGAAGAGAATCAGACCGCCTCTAAGACTGAGTTTTGTGGGTGGCTACTGAATGAGCCCACAGGCCCCCCCCAAATTTTCCCAATTTCTAGTTGCTACTAAGTAAGGAGATTTCCTTTTAATGCATCTCCCTATGAGGCTGAGGATAGAAATATGGTTTCATCTCATTACATAGGGATATTTGAAATTATGTCTTTGCAAGATTATGGGGACAAAAACAATGTGTGACCAGCATTTCAGACTGGTCCTCAGACCACTTGGAAGCCCTGGTGTTCCCTTGCTGGAATCCTACAAGGACAGCTCGATGGGGGGGGGGGGGGGGCAGCAGCACCTCAGGTGGGAACTGGAATCTGCCTCTTGCCAGCACAGAACAGGGAAATTCAATTACCTCCCTGACTGTTGGTGGGAGGGCCACGGCGGCACACTAAAAGAGCTAAGAGTGTCAGAGAGTTATTGGGCTGGTCGCTCAGGCTTCCAGCACTCATATGTGGAATGCATAATGTCACAATAAGTCCAAAACACAGAAACAGACTGAAAAAGATAAGATAATCGGGACAAAAGCAGCCCCAGCACACAGGTCTGCCATGGGCCCCGTGTGGGGAGAGCTGGGCTGCCAGCATGGACACGTTTCTGGGCCTCTCTCGAGATTATCGTTCTCAGCCACCAAGAGATTAATTCACAGGTGCTTTCCCACAAGTTCAACTTTAGCCATTAAAAAAAAAAAAAAATGTTTCCACCAATTTCCTACCTGCAGACGCAGGCCCACTGGGCACGCCCTAGCCAGCAGCACCCAGGAGCTTACACACGCTGGCCTCCCCAGAACACATAACCCTTTCGGATCCCAGGCCCTCTGGGTACTGGCGTTATCACAAGTCTTCCCCCCCCCCCCCCCCCGCACCTCAATGGCAAGCCAGGAAAGATGATAGAACCCCAGTATGTAGCCAAAAGACTAGCCTCAACTGGTTCAAGAGGGGGAGAAAAAAATCAAGCTCTCTCTCTCTCTCTCTCTCTCTCTCTCTCTCTCTCTCTCTCTGTGTGTGTGTGTGTGTGTGTGTGTGTGTGTGTGTGTATCTTCTGCCTTTGGCCAAAAGACCTAAGAACATTTGATGTACAGTCAGCAGGTATTTAAAAAAGAAAAAAAAAAGAAAAGAAAACCGGAGGGTGGGCGGGAGAGGAAAACACTGCAAAGGCTTGACTGCACTGAGGCCCTGACACGCTCTCATCTAAAGCCTGGCCCACCGCCAAGTTCATCTGTTAATGGACAGCCACAATCCAGCCCTGCCCCTCCCCCCCCCCCCCCCCCCCGCCTCCCCTGCCCCTCCCCAAGTCTTCTCTGTTCTCCCACCTCTTTGGGGGCTCCTAAAAACTAGACATCGATTATGTCTGCGCTTTCCCCTTTCTATTCAAAATAAGCAAAGTGCTTCAAGTTCAGGGCGCACCCTGGGACCCTTGACAAAACAATCTATCATTCTGTCTGCTAAACCAGTCTGGCTACCCCATAGCCAGGGAGGCCAGGCTGCCGACGTACAATTTTCCCTTTGTGCTCCCTCACTCCTGCCACTAACCTTTTCTTCCCCACCTTCTCCGGCGGAGATGGACTTCACCACTGTTGCCTAAGCCCCTCCTGGCAACCTCAGAGACTGGAGAAAAGAAGGAAGCTCCTGGGCGCCCCTCCCCCTCCTCCACCCTCCACACACCCCGTCCCCTTAGACCCACACTCTCTCCACTGTCACCCAGGGAACAAATGAAACGCAGGAACTGCCCCTTCCTTCATCCCCTGCAAGAATATTTTAAGTGAGTTTTTTGTTTTAAATCATATCCATTAATTTACCCTGACTTGCAATTAAATGCGAGTACACTTTTTACAACCAGTACGGAATGTATTAATTATAACTACAAATGGTCAAATGAGAGCACAGTCCCTCCTAAAAATATTAATAAAATGCATAATAAATAATATTAATGAAACAAAAATAGATTCATAAGCCTTGGCCGGGGCTTTTATTATTTCACGAAAGGGGAAGTGCAGCCAACGAAACTTGTTCCGCACACTTTGGCAGAACTCTGACCAACCACCATCATTAAACTCTAAAAGAGTGTGCTTTGGCTACTCTCTGGCTTCGGGGGCAGGGAGGGATGAGGAGGCCACCATGAGAAGCTGGTGGCCCTTCTGTCCGAGACAGGGTTAGAGACACGGCACACATGTGGCCAAGGAAAGCTAGCCCAAGGTGCTTGAGCTTTCTGAGCCAGGCCCAGCTAACTGTTCAGGCCACCTCCACACACACACTGGACAAATGAAACCCCCAGAACTTGAGTCAACTTCGAGTCTGGGGTTCAGCGTCGGCATCTGGCTCCAGGCACCCCACCCTGCACCAGTGCTGGAAGCCACCTTTGTCCCTGTCACTGTCCCTGCAACCTGTCCCCACATCAGCACCAGCTCTGCCTCAGTCCGGCACACCCTGCCCTGCCCATCCCCCACGCCACACACCCCCGGGACAATTGCATCTAATTAAGATGAGGAAGGAATTTGCATTTTCCTTTCACTGCACCCCTAGTAATCACACAAGTTCTTCAAATTTTGAGAATTTTGTTCCCCTGCTAATTATTTCCCTCATTCTGCATTTCAAGGCACAAAGACAGCCTATCTCACTGGTGGGCTATTAATAGTTCAAAGTTTTGCACTCAGAAGGTAGGGTGCCCCCCCCCACCCGGTTAAAATTATTCTATCATTTCCAGTTTTGTAAAAAGAATGCTTTGGGGGGTTAATTATGGGTTTTGTTTGGGGTTTGTTTGGTTAGGTCGGTTTTTTCTTTTTCTTTTTCTTTTTTTGAATTGTCTTTTTTGGTGATGATGGCATTAATATTTCTTCAAAACAGCAGCTTCATATTGCATATTAGAATCTGATCCTACAATAGTTACTGTCTGCCTGGCTTACTGATTTATAGAACCCTGGTATGTAATAGAAGAAAGAAAAAAAGAAAGAGAGAGAGAAAACTCTTTGGCATAAGTGTGTGTTTGCTGATCAAATTTCAGATCATGTGTTGTTCATTATTATGACTTGACTTGAAATCAGTTTGCCAGAGTGAGATGGATTTCTCCTTCCACCCCTCTGCTCCCTTTCAGGACTTGGAAAAGCAGAACAGTTTTTGTAAGGTACATCTAAAGCCTGAACTGGATTGGATTAGAACAATGTCTCAACATCTGTAAATTCTCTCCGAATACATTTTGGAGCAGTTTATGCAAAGCCTTTAAGGAGTTAATGAGATTGTCCTACCAACAAAATTTAATGGTGATTTAAGAAATTCTAATACTTTTCACCGACTTCCTGCAGACTCATTTGTGTGCTGACATTTATGCAGCTTCTCCACTACATAACAATCCACCCTGGGTACACTAGATCATGCCAATCTAGCAGAAGGAAATCTGGACTCCATATAAGCACAAGTTTTCAGTCGGATTCGACTCACCATTATGTTTCAATGTAAAGTGTTATTATAGCCGGGCGGAAAGCACAGCTACTCCACGCTCACGTTTTTAACTCTAATGCTGTCATCTTTCTTACCGCTTCTAGGGCTGTCAGTATTTACATTCCAGGAAGTTAAATAAACCTACATGGCAAAACTCCTGGATAGACTGAATAATAAGGCCGCGGTGACCAAACTGTTTACCTCTACCTTGCGAGGATCCCTCTCTTGTAAAGTTTGGGGGGAGAGACAGAGAGTAGGAATGAAGGGAGTTGGAGAGAAGAAAGGGGAGAGAAAGAGAGAGAGGCAGAGAGATTCACACACTGGCTTCCACATGTCACAAAGACCTCCTACCCACAGGCTACAATACCGAAGCAGAGTGGCCAAGTTACTCTTGCCCGTTTTTGTTTTGTTTTCTTAAATGCTAAGGTCACCTGAACACCCCCTCTCCTGTCCCCTCTCACCTCAACATAAAAATATGAAGATTTTTTTTGCCCATTTTCAAATAGCAAATTATCCATTAGATTTCATCATATCTTAGTAAAGCAATTACATCAAGAAAATGATAGTGCGTGTGGAATCAATTATGCATGCAGTTGGCCGGAGACCAAAGGCTGTGAAGTCGGAGAGGGCAGAATCGTTCGACACACACAAATAAAAAGCCCCTGCATCTCACAGATGGACCCCATCAGTTCATCTTACTGCCTAAAAAGTTCATGCACTTAATAATTTATTTGTGTTCTGGATACTGTTTCCCAGCTGAATATTAACAACTTTGAACTGAAGCGTGCTTTTAGCATGGTATGGATGGGAGTCACAGTAGGGCAAGGCTAGAGCCCTCCGAGGTTAAAATTATAGTTGTGTTTCTTATACACTGTTCATTCTCCATCACAATTTATTTTCTTTCATTAAACATTCCTTTTAATCAGAATATCAGTGTCTATGTTCTGATTCTGCTTGTTAACCAGTGGTAAACCCATAAACCAAAGACGAGCATCAATAATACAGCACAGGCTATTCCCCAGCAAAACCAACACCAACATCACAGGCTCTCCAGAATCGGAAACCGTTAGTTAGCACCTTGTTTTTACAAGCGGGTCCCTCATACACCTGGAGGGAGGCACAGGGGCATCTAGAGCCCCCCACCCCCCCCCACCCCCCCCCCACCCCCGTTCACTTTGGCAACTAGAAGATACAATAGAGCTCAGACCAGAAGACTTGCTGGACCTCCAAGATGAAAGAGCCATCCTAGCCTGGTTCCCAGACACAGCTGAGGTGCAGGCGTTTATTTTAAAGGAGCCAATGCACCATTCCATGTAGCTTTCTTCCTTCCAAACGGGGAACCTGATGTCACAGCGCTGAAACATCCAGGCCTCCCTGCCATCAAACCACTAACAATGGAGCAGCCCAACTGCGCCTGGGGAGAACAGAGGTGCTCAGTCCATCCTTGTGTGTGTCTCTGGATGGGCCTCAATCACACACACACTTACATTTTACAGTCTTCTCCCCACATGAGAACAACTTCCAGCCAACACATCCACAAACTGTACTTAACGTTAAAAAGAAAGAGGATAACACATATGTAATTCCTCAAGGTTAGACTCCTAACTCCTCAATCCACTAAAGGAAACTTGGCAAGAGGATGCATCATTTCGCTCCTTTCTGCTGGGGCATCTGAGGAGGAGAGCCACTGAGGCAGCTAATACACAAAACATGATCAAAAGTGATTAACAACAGCTTCATATGCAAATTGCATTAATGAAGGAGTGCAAAGTCATCATGTAAATTAAATATGTCAAATCTCTTGGTGAACTTTCAATCTTGAGAAGAAAAAAACACGGCTTTAATTTTTTTTACACCATCAATTTTGCAAGATTGAAAATCTAAGAATCTTGGTGTTATAAACAATTTTCACCTTTTTTTTCTCCTTCAGCAGGCTGACAGGCCAGCCTGATGTGCACCGAATGTACATGTTAATAGGCCAATCAAAAATGCAAAACAATTCGCAATTACTGGAAGGACCTAATGGTCATTAGAATTTACAACTAGGTAATGAACTGAAGTCTGCCCACACCATGCATATTCATAAAGCAATTTAGCCTTTGAAGATTAAAGAAGTGCTTAAAATTCAAATGAGCTTTAGCAAATTATCAGTAAGATTCATCCAAAAAGCAAAGGGTTTTTCTTCCTATGATTTCCTCATTTTTTTAATGCAAAATTGTTATATCTTCCAGACTGAGCTTAAACTAAACATAGAGCCTCTAGTCAAGCCAAAGGGGCTAAGAGACAGACAGAGACTGCAAACATCGTTCCGGACTTTGTTCATAAAACTAAGCCCTTAAGAGCCAAACGTATCTCTAAACATGGTAATTTATCAAAAACAGCCCAGAGTTGCTTATAGGCAACACTACACAGTTCTCCAACTGCACAGATCACCACGCGCCGCCGCCTCCACCCCCGCCCTCCCAGAAAGCCTTTCCCCCTCAAGTTGCCTCTCCTGTGTAAACATCCACTGTGGTAGAAAAACAGCTTTTTCATCAGCTTGGAGTGGCATGCCGTTTAGAAGTTCCTGCTTCCAAAGGGAAGAGAGCAAGAAGGCAAAGAAATGGGAAAGGAGGGAGAGAGCACTGTCTGGTTTACTTCTGGGAGCGAACATCCGGTCCTTTGGTATTTGGAGTCCCCACTGCCCCCATTCTGCACAGGCAGCACTTAATTCAAGAGGAAAGGGTCACGCAGACATCAGCTGACATGCAGAAAGTTGGGTGTGCACCCACCAACAGCAGCAGCCCACCCCAGTCAGTGGAAAGTCTCGTGGGAATTTGGATTTTCATGCTTCCCAATTACCAGTCTGGAGAAGCCTGTCCTTGCCTGCTGACACCTCACTAACCTTCCGACATTTAAAGAAGCCTGGTGGCAGAATTCCCAGTGCACTGCTCTTCCCGCAACCCCACACACCCCACCCAAGGTGTAAGTGTGTTCGAGTCCTGCCCCAGCTGGTGGACGAGCCACACTGAGAATAGCAGCTTTCAAAGGACCACATGTCCATGCTGGAAGCTCCAGTGCTGGCCCCCAGAGCATCTATGCTGTGGGGGTTTCTTTAAACTATCGAAAAATATGACAGTAATAGCTTTCTCTGCCACTCTTCCCTCGCCCTACCCCTCATCTCCACCTCAGGCGTCTGAGATAGTCAATCTTACCAAAAATGTGGGTGCATTGTGAAGTAAAAACGAGGGGGGAGTGGGAAACCTCGTGTTCTCATCCTGGTTCCCGGGGTTCCATCTTAGCAGGCCCAGCCTTAATGGGAGCCACACTGTAATGTGTATCAGAAAGGAGGGAACGTGGGGCTGAATGAGCCACAGGTCCACAGTCCTGACCAATTCTGACACTAATGTTACTCTGCGTGAGCAGAGTTGAGTGAGGGCTGGTATGGGATCTGACAGGGTAAATCAGAATTAGATTAAAGACAAAAGTTTAGAGACCCGTGCTACATTGCAGGGCAAATGGGACTTGAAGGCCAAATTTCCCCCTAACTGCCTTGGAGTCGTTTTCCCTATTACAGCCTCTACCTACCATGCTTCTGCTGGCCACTCACACAGGAGACTGAAATATATACAGGACTTGGGATAGTCCTCTTTAAATACAGTACCTCTACACTTACTATACAGTGATTGTCGTGTGGTCAGGAACCTACAGGCAGCAGGCTGCCCCAAGCAGATAGCAGGGGAGGAGGGCCCAGAGCTGGGACAAGCACAAAAGACAGGTCCAACGACAATGCCTGCTGTCAGCAGTTGAATTATTTTTATACAGGAATTTTTATCTCTATTGTACAAACAAGTACGTGTCTGTGCTGACTTGTTAAGCAATCCACTTGTATGTAGAATAAGGCGGGTTTTTTTTTTCCTGCTTGCTACCAGTCACACAGCTCCGAGATCAGAAGAAATACATGGTCTTTGAAGCTGCTCAAATGTTTTAGTTAAAAGGACAGCAGTTGTTTTCAAAGATCCAAGAGTATCTTTATCAGAATTAAATTTTTCCTTATTGATTTTTTTCCCCTTAACATAACAAAAACATAACATGAGAAGGTTACGATTTATTATTTAAAATGGTCAGCCTTAAAATCATTCTTCAGTAGCTAGTGCTCACTTTTAAATGGAAAAGAATATTTAAAAAAAAATCTTAAGGTGGAATGAAGTAGGAGAAACTCCTGAGATTGGAATTTTCACATTGGTTAATGCATTGTTTTAACTGTAAACACAAAGGAGTTTTGGCTGGGGCAGGAGTTAAAACAGGCGGGAAAATGGTTCATTATGGTTGGCCCCTTAAATGTAAGCAGGCCATGAAATCATGTTATACCTAGAGTCAGGATGTGGGGAGGCTACATTCTTTTGTCCAGTGAGATGCCCTGTCTTTGAAACATAAAAAGTCAAGATTCAGCAAGCCAAGCACTGTGCTCCCCCTAGGTAAGAATCGTATTTCCCAAAAAAATTAACAGATGCGATTTTTCCTTCAGCATTCTTGAACTCATATTACATATCAAGACAATGAACAACTAAGGGATGTAAAATTCTGTGCCCTGTGCTTAGTGGGTGGCGTCCCTGTGAGTTTTAGAAAGTTCAGGAAGAAAAGGGAAGAAGGGGTGGGGTGCAGCAGCACCTGTGGCTGTTTTGGAAGCCTCCTCTGCTGCTCACCCAGACAGTCCCTGCCTGATTTTCATGGGAGCTTTCAACTGGTGGGTTTGCCTCTATCCAAAAGCATGATCAAACTGGAGATGTAACTGTTCTTCACCAAGGTTAACGACAGTAAGAGCACAAACAAAAACTCACTGTGAGTGGCCAGAGGTCCCCAGGTACCCCCTTAGTCAACATACCTGCTCCAAGGCCCCACTGGGAATTGCCTGGTGGAGACGGACTTGGTTCTGAACAACACGCTGCCAACCCTGTCCAGAAAAAAAGGTGTGCAAGGTGCCTTTCTCACCTCTTTTACACGAGTCTCCAACAGATCATCTCACGTCTAGGTGAGTATAATGTGTTGTTTAGCACTCTAAGAACTTGGTACTTTATCTATCTAGGTGGATCAAAAAGGAGGAAGGAGGGAGGACCAGGGGAAGCCATGGAAGGCCCAGCCTACCTCTGGTGCATGTCAGCCGTACACAGCACAGCGCCTTAGAGGAACAACCTGTTCAGGTAACCCATCAGCAGTGTTGCATCAGACTGCTGGGTCTCTGGGGCGACTCAGAGTTGAGCCACCCCAGCTCCCTGTCGACAAACTTCTAATTCGCCAGCTCTGCCCGTTTATTTTTCCAAGTGTTTTGTTTCAGGAAACGTGTGTATTTTGCTTTGTATGTTTGGTGGATTTACCACAACTGGTCCTGACAGCTGTTGATTCTGTTAAACGAACACATTATAAAAATTCTCTATAAAAACCTCAAGCAATAGCAGACTCAAAAATATAATGAAAAAAATATTTTAATGGAGCTCCAATTGAGAGAAGCTTTTCAAAGAGAAGTATAAAGAAAGGTACAGATTCCTGAAATCAGCAGTGTGGGGGTGGGGGTGCGTGTGAGTGTGTGTGTGTGTGTGTGTGTGTGTGTGTTTAATGGGGGGAAAGGGTGTTGCAAATCACCACAAATATTTACACTGTAATCCCTTTGTTCAAATCACATACTTTTAACAGTAAAAGCTGGGACTGTGGCTATTTAAAATGTTAAATATTCAAACGCCTGTAATTAACCATATGAAACAAATTATGTCGCATTGCTCCATACCAGCACAGGCAAAAATAAAAAAAAAATTAAACCAACTAACTGGTTAACTGGTGGTGGGCTGGGGGGGGGGGGGAGGTGGTCAAGTTGGGGAGAGAACTCTGAGAGGAGGAGCCGACGATGTTTCCATTTTGCTCCAGATCAGAGGAGAACAGGATGGGAACTGTGGCATTGCGAGCATTCTTGCATTGCTGTCGCTCACACTGGGCTATCTAAGTTTATACAATCCCCAGACTAGCTGCATATTAAGCTTGCTGTGTACAGCTTTATTATGGTGCAGTGGTGGAAGAAGCATTAATATTCCGACTCCACATCTGACAGGGCATTTACATGCGCCCATCTGAGCGGCACCTGAGAGCCCCTCCAAGGTGCAGTAACTGTGCGCCTATTGTAAAGGCAAATGAAGCTCACCTATTCCCTGCTGGGATCAGAAGTGACCTCGCCACCCCCCATGCCTCGAATCCTTCCCTTGCCAACCTAACTCAATGCCATTGCAGAATGACGAATGAGCTCAGAAATAGACCCCAAGTTACTAACCCTGCTAAGAACAGCAAAATCCTTTGCTGAAATGTTTTAAAATGCACAGGGAGTGTGCAGCTGGCCAGTAAAAAAGCAGGGAGACAGATTCCAGCGAACCTAATATGGAATACGTCACATTCTAAAACTGATTAGAAATACAGTCTGATGTTTACTGGCTTCAAATTGAGCTTGGCATCAAGCATACTGGCTTTAATAATGCTGGCATTTTAGTATTATTATTATTTTAAATTTGCCTTTGGTCTCAGAGAACACATGTGGAGAGCTAAAGAATTCTTATTCGTCAGGTTGCGTTTCCTGGAAATTAAGTTTGTGACAGAAAATGACTCCAGTAGCAATAATATGGTTCGTGCTCAAATTAATTAGGTCATTGTTGTAAAAACTACATGGCAAATTACAAAGGTAAATTTACAGATATTGGCCAGGGCTCCATACCCTGGCAGGAAAAGGGAAAAGCAGTTTAATAGTGCTGATTTACCTGGGCCGCAAAAGGAACACAGCAGAGGTACAATGGTCAATTTTCTATTTGTATTACAAATAACAATACTGGTCATTCTCCATTAAATTATATAGTCTGCACATATTTTATAAACTTTACTATGTCCTCCAAATTGGCACATAAAATAAAGGCCTGTTTGATTTGAAATATTAAAAATGGACCCTACATTTAAAAATACATTTTATCTTTGAAGTCACAACCCTGCTGACATAGCCATGACCCAAATGAAATCTGAACTAGCAGAAAGCTACTAAAGATCCTTGGTGATTAAATCTCACGCTAAAATGTGGCAAGGTGCCAGCCTGGGTCCAGCTTGACGCTGTGTGTTTTTTACTGAACGAAGCTACTACTACTACTCCATGTAAAGATGGACTGGAGCTTGAAGTGAAATCTGCCTCAAATAGTTGCTTTGTGCAATAAAGAGTGCAAACAGATCAACCAGGTAGGGCAGCCTGCCACCCAGGGACATCTTCTGGGGCCGTCCTTCCCCCCAAGGGAAGCCAAACTTTGCTCCTCAGTGACAGCCGTGAAAAACCACATTTGTCTCTTTTCCTTTATTAAGTACCACAATAAGACATCATGAAAATCGAAAATCTGTATCCCAAGTTTGTTATATGCCCCCAGTTTATCTCTCCCATACTGGCCAAACACAGAGGCTACAGTGTGAAATTAATGACCTCCCAGGACTCTAAAATGTGCCATTAATATGCCTCCAACTGGCCTCTTCTCTGAACTGAAGGTGTCTGTCCTGACCCAGCCTGGCCTTTTCCTACGCCCAGTTGTATTTTCCAACCCATGGACAGCCCCACAATTAAATGCCACATTCCCTGGGAGGAAGGTGTGCAAAACATACTTCTGATCCCTTAAGACGAGAGTGCACAACCTGCCCCACAGGATGGGTTGATTTTAGAAATTACAGCATTTGGGGTTTTTTGTTGGTTTGTTTTAGTTTTCAGAGAATAAACACAGAGCATGGGAGGGGAACTTTGTCCCCCTCTGCTTCTTTTCTTGAAGGGAATACATATTTGTGTTTCTAATAAAAGGCCATTTTTACATTAACTGTCTGTAACAGCAGGAGACAGCAGAAGGAACACAATCTCCTCATCACACACAGGATGCTCTCCACATCACGTGAACCTATTTTCAAAACTATTATTCCTGAAAGACGCCCTTGGAAGACGCACGGTGCCTCTTTTCTGTGCCACCCAGAGGGTAACATCAGAGGAACTTTGAGATCTTTGGGGTCTTCTACGTTTTAGATTTTGTTTTTCTTTTTCTCCTTTTTTGGTTCTCCAAAGTAAATTTAGCAGCCATGCGGGCCACCGTGTTTAATTAAGCTTTCAAAAGTCCTCTGACAATGCCAACCATTGTAGGACACTTCTGTGGCTCAATCACGCAATCACTGTGACAGTTCTATTTACAATGTGTCTTAGAGTTTCTCTGACATTGTACTTTGACAAAACATCCAAGCTGCCAGTCCACAACCTTTCCCTGTCTTATTTACAAATACAGCTTGCATACAGTACTCCCAGTCCCACGAACATCAGTCTGTGGGCAGTGGCCTCACAAATACGGCCTCCCTATGAAAATGCTAGGCATTTGTTACAAAACAACCTCCCCTGCTCTACGGACTCTGAAGGTAAATAAAACATTTGCCAGTACATTTGTTTCTTTGAATGGTGGTGTTTTCCGGTTTTTGCTGCCACACTGAAAATTGACTTCAGAGATCAGTATTTTTTTTTATTCAGGATCATACAAATAAAGAGAAATAAAAAATAGATAGTCATAATAAAATACTGTCATTTATAGTCTCATTTACAATTAATATACAAACACATCCTCCAGTTCAATCTAGCCTAGGCAAAGAATGAGAATGGGTACAAAGAGAAAGGGGAAGTTAGTTCTGTAAATTCGGAAAAGCAGAATGGTATCACTTGGTTTACCTGTAAGTAACATGCTAATACAGCTGCTTTTAATATTTCCCTGCTCATTAGAGAATCTCTCTTGTGTTTCATTAGCCAGACCAGTTGCTCTGTCTAGGCGGATGGTTCCAAGCACCCCAGTGAAAATGCCTGTATTCTAGATGCTAGGGGAGGAAAAAACAAGTGTTCCATCAGGAGCAGCAGGCTGCCCTGCATCTTAGCAGATTTCTGCTCTCCCATTCCGTCTAAAAGCTAACTTTATGATAGGCTAATCCTAATTTAAAGATTCCCATGTGCAATGAGCCAAAACTTCAAGACTGACACTGGGAGATAATGTTTGGGGCCTTTTCTGTGAAAGAAAAAAACAGTTTCGTACTCGCTAATCTTCAATGAATATTTTACTCATCATAAAATAAAAGACTCAAAAAAAAATAGAGAGAGAGAGCTCCATCAGTCAAAGGCTGCCCCTATCTGTCGATGGGCTTCTGACATGCATATTGATGAACTGGACCACACAATATGAGCTGATAACAGCCAGTTCAATGAAGACTGTTCCAATAGCCTCTGTGGGTAATAATCACAGAAGGCTCTGAATAGCTAAACAAAACTGGAAATGCAGCTGGGCCATTGCCTATGGAAATAGGTAACATATATGCATGGTATATGAGAACATACATCCATCTAGTCATCAGGCAAAAACATCCTGAAAAAAACAAAACAAAACAAACAAACAAACAAAAACCTCAGTTAATTCTGGGAGGCCTGAGCACAGCCCACATGCAAGCTATTTCATTGCTGCCCTTCAGAATTCTACCTTACCCTGTTTCAAATTCTATCTTTACTGAGGGAGATTTCATCCCTGCTTCCTGCCTGGAAAATGGCACAGAGCACACAGCGAACTCAAACCTGACTCAGATCACTTCATAAAGTCTCTCCTACCCAGCAAGCTTAAGTGACTGTCTTTCATGTAGCTGCCAACCATATTCTTGTAGTCATTCACTGGTGTACTTCTTCCCCAACAGAGACCCCTGCTTCTCTCCTATGACACAGTTCAGATGGCTACTGAATGCTTACTGTTGGGAAGCCTGGTAGACTTGGTATGGAGGAACCAGCGGGGGGTACAAGTCATCTTTCCAGAACCTTGCTTCAGGGGCACCTGGGGTCCAGAGCATCAGAATTTATGTGCAGTGGTAGAACGTTAATTTCGCTATGGGAAACCCTTAATTCGTTACTGTGAATTACGAGAAGTCATGATTCTAGTTACTGACATCTTACTTGGAGATGTGACCAGGGTAAAAACAGGTGAGGAGGCACAATGGAAGGAATCAGGATGTTGCAATTATTCCTGCATGAAAGGTTTCCCACACCTGAATTGCATGTATGTACTCAATGAGTATCAGAGAGAGCTTTCCATTTCAGAGAAACAATGTACCATTACCCCTAGAAATAGATCTCAAATTTGCAGCTTTTTTTTTTCTTTTTTTCATTTTTGGCTTCTTTAGGCTCTGCTATCACACTAGTTTTTGAGATATCTCAGGATCATTATGATTATGGCAACCAGTGGGTTAAGGGCTATTTCTTTCCCAGTACATCAATGTAGAGTCACAACAGCACAAGTCCAAAGCCCTAACTATTTAAACGGCTTTCCTCAGCCTTCAGATCTGTCTTCAAAATACAGAGGCCCTGGTTTTCAAACTGGCTAACCTGCAACCGAGAAACCTATTTAAGCCTTCAGGAATACAGTGTGGTTTTAATTCCTGCCTGACAGACACTGTGTTTTGTCTTTTAAACGAGCAGCTCGATATGTAAATACGATGTTACATCACACAAGCCTTCCTCCATATTTGGTGATTTAGCAAGGCTTTGGATCTCCAAAGACGACAAATCCCCTTCCGCCTGCTCTTGCTTCATTAATCATGCCTTACACTTCTGTGCATTTTCCTTCCAGTCACAAGCCAGCACATGGAAACGGTCATTGCTACATCCTACGGGAGGGGGGGATAAAAATCTTAACCTCCGTGTCTCGGAAGCTCAATGTGGTAGCGTCTAGAAAAACACTCTACACAAGCAGCTTTTCTGGCAGCAGAGTCCTTACTTCACTAAAAGGAAAATACCTGAGTATTATTGCAGAAAGCATTAAAAAAAAAAGAAGAAGAAAGAATAAAGATTAAAAAATGCCACACTTGATCTTAATGATCATATTCCAGACTTGGGGGGTGGTGGCTGTAGAGGGTGAGGGTGATACGCCATTTAATCCCCTCCAGATCACTGACCTATTATGGTCCAACCATTTCAGAGACAAGTTCCAAAAGCCCTGTGACTATCTACGCTGCCTTTCCAAAAATGAGCAGGCCTGCTTTTGTAGGGTGGAAGCAATGCAGAAAGAGATTGTCTCCCAGATGTGGCAGGCCTGTCACCACAGAATCTGCTTTTGCTTTGTCTGATGTGCTAAAGCAAACAGGGTTTTAAGAGCCACTACCTAGTGTTGCTGTTTACCACTAGGGCAGGGAATTAAAGTCCCTCTGTTAGCTTTTAATTCCATTTCCCTGGAGCTGCTGAGAAACCCACACACCTAGCTACCTCCTTGGTAAAATTAACAGAGAGAGAGAGAGAGAGAGAGAGAGAGAGAGAGAGAGAGAAGGAGCTATTGAATATGTGCATGCATTTTTTTTTCAAGAAAATTTTTGCATTAGGCTAGAGAAGAAACAGGGGAGCCGGTACTGGACATTTGTAAGGATGACATGTGGTTGTGTAAACCACAAACAAAATCAAGATACATCTGTCAAAACCACATCAGAGACAAGAGAGAGCACTGAGAAGCATTTATCACTGAGCTGAGGAGGCAGGCTGCAGGGAGCAGCCATTCCTGTCAAACCAACCTTTTGAAATTTCCAACATGCCCTTAAACTTTTCGAGTAAGCATGTCTGTGCGCTTCAGCAACTGCCCTCTCTACTCTGGCCTGGCCAGTCGAAAATGGCATCTTAAAGTCAAGGTCACCGTGTCATCCCACGACGGGGCTGTGTTTAATTACAGCCCCATACAGGCTGACAGCCAGTATGGATCCAAGGCTAGCCCTGGAACTCAGTTAACTCCTTCCAAACCTTCAGACAAGCCATTGGCTCAACCGCAATGCCTATATGGCTACCTTGCCTTTTATATACATCACCAGCCCACAAGTGGACACTGGAAACTGAGGCAGGAGTAGTAAGGTCCAACACATTAAAATAAAAAGGCAAGCAAGGGGAAGAAGAGAGACCTGGTACTGTCAGAAGCAGGCAGAGGATGTCAAGTGTGTGGCACTTTCCCACCTACATCTGACTCAGTAAGGTGGGGAAAACATTATTTCCAGCAGTCTGGACGGAAGCAACAGGAATGATGATTTTTAACAAGACTTCCATGGACAGTCACATGGAGAAATACAGACGGCCCCTGAGCATGCCTTCCTGCTCCTACAACACCTCTGCAAACGAAAAAGAAAGCATGCAAACAGCTTTTCTCCTTGCTTCTCAATTACCTGCTATGTGTTCCTGTTTGGGGCAAATTCCTCTAGATGACGTTGATAGACAATCGTCATCCTCTGGTGTGACCTGGATGCCAACCTCCACAGGATTGGATGCCTTTTTCATCTCGATTGGTGAAGGGGAAGGTGGCTTATCCACAGCTTTTTCTAAGCAGAGGCTGCCATTGCATTGTTTCCGTTTGTGCTCGATAAAAATAAGAATGTCCCCCAATGGGAAGTTCATCTGGCACTGCCCACAGGTGAGGAGGTCATGGTCCCCTTCTGGAGCTCCCAACGGGCCGTGGTCTGGTTCATCATCTGTAAGAATGGCTTCAAGAGGTTCGGCTGTAGTTGAAGAAACAAAAGCACAATTCTTAGAGAGCCAGTGTGGAGAGGAAAGGGAGCACATACATGCTCAACCCCACCCCCACCTCACCACACGAAGATAGGGGTGGGCAGCAACCTCCATCTAACACCCCCCCAAAAAGTGTGATAGGCAACATATGATGTGGAGGGTTATCAATAACCAAGTTAATTCATCAATGAGGGTGGCCATCATGGTCTAAATGAAATCCCTCTGACTTGAATAACTCTAGAGAACACACACACTGTAAATTTTTTTGAGAAGAGTCTGACTTAATAGTTAACACAATATAAAGAGAACTTAAATAACAATTACATTTAAAACGTGAACTGAAACCAAATTTGCTTCCCCTCCGTACAGTAAGTTAACTCTTAGGCCCAAGACTAGAAGAGGTGAATGAGCCCACACACCCTTAGTGGGTATGCGCACCAGCTGTGCATGCGTGGCCTCACAGCAGAGAAGGCTGCTACGCCACCCAGGACTCCGCCACCCTCACACTGCAGCCCTGAGGAAGTGACTTCATCCACCTAACTAGCCATCACAAGGCAGTGAGTCTCACACCGCCAAGATCTTTCTGTCCTCATCCTCAGCTACTCCACGAAATCAAAGGAATATCAGATTCACTGGCACTTCTCAGACACATTCACTAAATGGGACAGTCTTGAGTACTTAAGAAAATAAGCCAATTAGTCGGGGTTTTTTTTTTTCCAATCTGCAGAAAAGAATGTCTGAAATATTCTAAACATGTTGGTACTTGGTGGCATCCATGACATAAAAATCAGAGTGGACTCCCAAGCTCACACGTCAGAAGGCTGGGCATCCTTTCTTCTGAGTTGAGGTGTTTCACCTAATGTAGTCAAAGTTGACTAATTTTCTGAACGGGCTCCAAACGCTTCATTACGGGATATTTCTGCACTCACAATCACCAGCCAGTGTTATAACAAGGTAGATATACGTGGCTTTCTTTCCTATCTGCCTTTTTTTAAAAAACTTTACAACTCCAGCATCTATCTGAGCAGCTTCTATCTTTTTTTTTTTTAACCTTGCAAGTGGAAAAAGGGGAGCTGGGAAATCTTGCTTACACCATCTTAAAATACTAAAATGTAAAAAAAAAAAAAATCACAAAATACAAAACATGTCCAAGATGCTGCCAGTTAATAAAGCAAAGCAGACAACGTACAAGTCTTAAACAGTTAATCAGTCTGACCTTCTTTAGCAAGCTGCCAATTTCACATTTAATGAACTTAAAGCCACAGAGAATCAAAAAATAGATTTTAATTTGAGTGTAGAATATTGGAACAGATTTTGATAAAGTGCAAAAATCCAGTGAACTCAGGTTAAATTTATTTCAACCCTACCCAGGCTAGATGCTGAGGGGAAGATCTGGAGTAACTCCCTAATGTGCTGGGTGAAATAGTACTGCGAGCGTCCTGCCGAAGCCGCACCTGTCTCAAGTAGGACATGCCATCACTGCTCGCATTCGCTGCGCCTCCTAATTTAACATAAGGTCATCACGAGAATATGAAGGTTATCTCCCTACGAATGAAGACGGCAAAGCAAGCACTTAAATGTTTCTTTGCCCAACATCCTGATCAAAAGACAAACACAGAGCACGAAAGTATGCTTCCCAGATGAAGGAGGCGAAGGAAACCGCTCTGCATTGCGACCTCAGTCATTCCTCTCACATTTGCTTTCATTTTGACCAAGTCAGGAGGGGGAAGTCCTGACCCAGGAGCTCTGCTGCTTGAATTAAGTATTTCAAATGAACACTGGCAACTGTGGCCCTTTTGGCTGGCGTTGTTTAGCTGCAAGTTCTGGGGTTGAGAGACTGAAAGGCTCAGGGGGAAAAATTGTTCTATTAAAGGTAAAACATTTTTGCAAATCCTATCATCAGGATTCACTTGGGGTTTTGTTTTTGTTGCTGTTATTTTTATTCCCAGGGCCTGAAGGACTTCAGAATCTAGGAAGAGTATTAGGAGCAAAGGGGATAGTCTCTTAGATATCAAACAGTTAAAGGTAATTCGGTACCAAACAGACTTGGTTAAAGTCTTCTAAACGTAGTGACTGAACTGATTTACAATCAGAACCAGGAAATGAAGAGGTAATTCACAGGTTGCTGATTACACCTCCACATCTCACCTAATTAATTTTATAGGAGGCAAAGTTCTTGAAAATAACAAGATGATCAAATGTACAGATATAAAACCTGTAACCTCAACATTTTCTATGCTCTTAACGTAAATTATTGCTAATTAACAAGAATTATATCCTAATGTATGAAATACATTTAACATCGGTTTCCCTGAAAAACATTTGGCTAGCAATGTTCAGACAAATATCAAAACGTGTTTTTTATTATTGCTGCTGCATTTTTAAAAATCGGACCAAATGGGGCACAAAGAAAATATGAAAATACAATTCTCTTACTGCAGCCTACTGATTTGCATTGACATCCTCTCTCAGTGGCAATCAACATTTCCTTTCTGGGCATCAGATAATTTCTCTGTATTTTAATGCAAATTCCTCATTCCCTAAAAACATTCCTAACCTCAGCCATTTTACCCCCTCCCTTCAATTCAACTCCATCCTAATTCTCTCCTACAATACCACCCTTTCTAAGCTCGGGCCTAACTCGGTACAAAGCGGGGAGTCCTCGATTGAAGTGGAAGGGAGTGGAGAAATAATCACAATAATTAGCCGCGAATTCTCTCTACAAGGGGAGGAAGACAAAATGAAATGCTTCTGCTTTCTACAAGATAGACTGGACGGTCTCAGTCTCCCAGAGACAGCAGACCGAGATATATTTATATATTTGTATTTATTTCTCTTCTCCTTCCCCCAGCCCCGTTGCAAAATTTAAAAGAAGGGGTCAAAATCCTTATAAGAAATGTTGAGAGAAGGCTAGGAAATCAGGACTGCTGGGGAAGGGGGAGGGGGAAATGGGAGCTGTGTCTTCAAGTTTGCTTTCCAGGAGGCTTTTCTTAACACGATAAAGCAAACCGAGGCTGAAAAATTAGAGAGGCAAAGCAAAGAAACAAAAGCAAAGCCAAGGGCTTCAGGCCGGGGGCCGGGGCCCTGAGGGAGTAGGCCGCTTAGAAAGTGAAGTTGGGCGCCCGGGTTCCCCGGCACAAAGCGAGCAGCCTCCTTCCTGGCTGCAGGCTCAGGCCGCGCGCACAGCGAACACGTGCAGCAGCGACCCGCAGTCCCAGCTTGGAGGCGACGGGTGGCCCGGGGACTCGGCTGCTGCCTCCACGCCCATCCAGCCGAGCTACCGCCGAGCGCCGGCTCCCTGAACCCACTAGTTGGTGAAAAGGAAGTAAGGTTTGGAAAACTGAGCTGGAAAACCTGATCAAGTCTTGGCTTCATAGCGCACACCCCGAGAGCGGGTCCTGAAATTCATTCTGTGTGCACAGGCTAACACTTTTACTTTGGAAGATCTGTGCAAATGTGTTTCGCCCGTAATTCCGGGCACCGTGTGCGCGCCAGGCGGCGACCGCGGTTATTCATTATTAATGACGCTGCTAGCCCGCATCATTATGATGATAACTATTACTATTGTTGTGATTTCAGGCTTCCAGGCGAGAGCTGCAGGAGGCGGGGAGGGGGAGCGTCGGGTTGCCAAGCCGTCCGGTAAGACTGCGGTGGACGCCGAAACCTGCGCTCTGAGCGGGGCTGGGGGTGGAAAAAAGTGAACCTAGAGGCCAAGGGCAAACTTGCCATATCCCTGCTTTCAGTCAGGCCTCTAAGCTCGAGAGCGCTCTCCCACTTCCTCGAGACCAAAAATGCCTTCCCTGAAAGGACCCCGAAGTGTGGAGTTGCCGGGTCTCCTTGCACGTGGGGGTGTCGGCTGCGCGCCCCGGCGCTTCTCCACTACCCTAGCCAAAAGCATTTTTTTAAAGTCAAAATGAAGAACAAAGACCTAAAGGGTAATGGGGGGTGGAGAAAGGGAATTCTGCCTAACCGTTAGTTGCCCCCCACCCCCACTCTCTCAACGCTCGTCCCTCCCCCGCCGAGAAACGCCGGGCAGGGGGTGGGGGGGGGGAGGCTCTGGTACAGGTTCAAGTTCGCGGAGCTTTTCTTGATCTTGTTCTGCCTCCTAGCGACCAAATGGCTCATTCAGTCCACGTAGCTGAGGACGGGGAGGGGGGCTGGGGGTGTCATAGGAACCGGGAGGTTCCTGCCCTCTGAGCACCCAGAAAAATCAAAGAAGTGATCCCTGCCAGACCCCTTCAACTGGCCTCCTAGTCTAGTGTCCCTCCCCGGGACAGCAGAGATTAACCCTCCCAGTCTGCAGAGTCCCACAAGGGACCCAAGTGGGAGGAGAGTTAGTACTGAGCAGTTCGGACTGAGCCTCCCAGACTGTCCCTTGCGCCCCCATAGCATCCTTCCGAATGTCCCAAAGTCCCGGCTTTCCCGAGTCCTGCGAACACTGCCCTTCCTTCCCGCCGGTACCTGGCCGGGCTGTAACTTCACACCGTCGCGCGCCGCGTCTGCTCTGTATCCGGCGCGGCCGGTGGGAGTGGGGGCGGGGGAGAGCGGCGAGGGAGAGATGCGCGGGGGTGGGGAGAGGGAGGGCCCCGCAACGTGCCAGGGCGGGGGAGCTTCCGAAGTGTGTGACAAGTTCCTGGGCCCAGAGGGGGGGGAAAGCAATTCCCAATGAGCACCCCTCCCTCAACAAAAGCAGAAGAGAACATGGGAAGGGGGTCCTTCAAGCTTTGGTTAAAAATTAAGAGTCATAAATGAAAGGAGGATTTGATGGGGGGTGGGGGCGCTCCATGCCTTTCCTTACAGGACTCAAACTTTCTTAAGTGCCCACCACCCGCCTAAGCACACCTTCAGGTGGAGATAATCACCACAGCCGCTAGCACTCTTACATAAGCTCACAGAAAGCCCGGAGCAAGACAGGCCCAGGGTATAGGGCAAGAATCCAAAGGTGGGTCTCGCTGATTTCGGGGACCCTGCACCCCCAAAATGCATACTCAACACATTTCTTTCCTGCCTCGCCCCCCTCCTCAACCTAGCCAGGCAACTGCTTTGGTCCAAAAAGACTACTGGCTAGATTGGGAGGGGGGCAGGGAAAGCACGTGGTAACCTCCCGGCCGTCTAGAGTTAAGAACAAGAGGAATCTAAGAGTACCCCGGGTGGAGTGGAGGGGGACTATCAGAATTCGCCTTTCCAGTTGCTTGGCAAAATAAAAATGTTTTGCAAAACCGAGTTTCACCCAGCAGCTTTCGCTGTCTGGGAGGTCGGAGTGAGAGCTGGGCATTGTGCTAGGGGCGGACCGGAGCGCAGGCCGGGCTGGCGGAGTCGCAGCGTGGCCTGCCGCGGTGCCTGGCGGGTGGGCGGCGAGCGCCGGGTGGGCGAACCCGACTCCAGACTGGGGCGCGGCGAGGTCGGGCGAGGCCCAGGCGCTGCGGCCGCCTGCTCCGGGGCTGCCGCGGCGCGCTCGGTCCTCTGTCTGTTTGTTGGCAGGAGGCTCCCGCACACGCGGTGCTTGTAAACATTCAGACACGAGATTTTTCCCAATCAAAATCCACTTCCACTTTTTTTGAAAATCTTCCAAAAAATAGTAAGAGGAGGGAGTTCCTCGCTCCCTCTCCACGCCGCCGGCGCTCTAAGTTTGCAACTTGATGGGGTTTTGGGGAAGGGGTATTAGGAATATTTTTTCTATTTTCTTTTCTTTTTTCTCTATTAAAGATTGTGGAATTTCTGAAGAGGTGGGGGGTTGTGAACAAATCCCAGGAAAGCGATGAAAAATACGACAGGCGGAACATTTAGTTTCTTTTGGGGGGCAAGAATTGTACATTCTTTTGCGTTACTTAATTTTTTTTTTTTAACGCGTCTTCGCCTCGCCTCCTCCAGGGCTCAGCCAGGAGGGGCGGGCAACGGCAACCGGCCGGCGGCGGCTAGTGCGCCCTCCCTCCCTCTACCGCGTGCCCCCGGCCGCCTCCTCACTCGGCCCTTGCTTCTGCCCTTCGGCGGCGGTGGCGGCGCAGGAGGGCAAGCGCGAGGAGCCCGCACAAAAGGCGGCGGGACAAACACCCACCTCCGGCCGGAACAAAAGACGGCAGCGCCGGGCGCGACTCTGGTCCTTCCCGGTCACCCGGCTCTCCCAGGCGCTGCAGCCCCTCTCTCCGGACTAGGCTGCCTGAGAAGCGCCGGGGGACCCCCTTCTACAGTCCCACTTTCGTACAATTGTGGGGGTGACTACTTTTCCTCCCACTGCACACTTGACCGTGTACACATTGGTGTCCTAAGGCCAGTCTCACCTCTTTTCTCCCCAGGAATTGTTTTTTAGACTTGACGCCCTCCCTCCCCCCTCCGTTTTCCTATAGTGAAGTGGAAGCAACCCCCCTTTCCTTCCAGCTCCCACCCCCAGGTTTGCATGTGAGTTGTTCGCATCCTTAGCATTGTTCATTATTTTTGCAAAACTGGAGTAGAAATCATTGCATTCCTCTTTGAAAGAAGAAATAAAGCGGCGGAGAGAAGGAAAGAGGAGGAGTCAATTGTTTATAAAATTTAAAGGTGCGTGCAGTCTCTAAAGTGCACACACGGTTCTCGTTCGAGAGGGGATGTGGGGCTTTTTCCCCTTTAATCTCTTTTTACCCAGACTAACGAAGGGTTTTCACCTGAATTTTTTTTAATGCACGCACACACCCCTCTCTCAACCTCACTCTTACTTAGCGTCCTGCGCGCCCTCGTGATTAATAATTATTATTACTATTATTGGGTTACTTACGCGAGAATTCCCGTTTGCTTAAGTGCTGGGGTTTGCCTTGCTTGCGGCGAGACATGGTGGGCTGCGGGGCGGGCGGCGGCGGCGGCGTGCGGACGACGGCTCGGTTCACATCGGGAGAGCCGGGTTAGAAAGAAGGAGACTCCAGAGAAAATATCTTCATCAGTGCCTTTTGACATCCAAAATAAATTAGAAATAATACAAAGATGGCGCAGGGAAGATGAATTGTGGGAGAGCCGTCATGGCTTTTTTTTTTTAAGCAAAAAAAAGAGAGAGAGAGAGAGAGAGAGAGAGAGAGAAGAGAGAGAGAGAGGGAGAGAGAGAGAGAGAGAGAGAGATGAAAAAAATGGCAAAAGCCCCCCTGAGCCGCAAGTTCAAGTGCGGACGTGACGTCCCTGCGAACTTGAACGTCAGGAGTCTGGATGGACAGAGACACACAAAACATGGGCAGGGCGAGCAGGAGAGAAGGGGAGGAGGGAAGGGGAAGCTCACACCAATGGACACACATCAGGGGCTGGACATGAAAAAGAGACCAGGACAAGCCAATGGCCAGTGCGGGGCGGGGGAGGTGCGGGGCGGGGGGCTCCGCAGACGCCAGACGCGGCCCCTGGGGGAGGGGCGGGCGGAGGGGAGGGGGCTCTGGGGTGGCTGGCTCACCAGTGGCCGCAGCGAGCGTCGCGGCGGTGGCGTGGCCGGGAGAGAAGAAAGGGGCGGCGGGGTGGGAGGGAGGAGTGGGGGGGGGGGGAGCAAGACTTGCGCCCTGCTCCACTCCCCCCTCCACACACACACACACACACACACACACACACTCACCGACCCTAAAATAAAAAATTATTGGGGTGGGGGGAGCAAGAGTGCTCCAGGACGCTGCAACCCAGAGCCCGGGAGGCGAGGGCGGAGGGAAACCAGGTAGAGTGGGTCCCGGACACCCTCCTCCATGCGCACACCCACTTCCCCTCCCCTCCAGCGGACGCCCAGGGCCGGAGTGCAAGCCCCGAGCCCGCGGCAGCGTTCGGGAAACTTTGCCTAAGGAAAGCTAGGAAAGAAAAAAAAAAAATCACCCGAAGTTGAGAGCTGAGCCTCCAAGTTAGAGCTCGGCAGCGGGCGAGGGGAGGCGGGAGGGAGCGCGCGGGAGAGCGAAATCTAGCCCAAGTTTGGAGGGTCGGCGGTCCGGAAGGCCAGCTCCCGGGTCTGAGGGAGCAGAAGCTGCCTGGAGAGAGGGGGTTGGGGCGAGGCTGGCGGCGCAGGCCTGGGCTCAAGGGCCGAGAGCGCGCCCCCAAGGCCAAGTCAGGGACTCGGGATCTGAGCGACCCAACTAGCGTTCGGGTCTGAATGCCACACACAGAAACCCTGAGTCCCCAGCTCCCAAGGGTCGCAGAAAGAGAGGCCGAGATACAAAGACCGAGAAGCCCGATTCTGGGTGCGTTCAGTCCCCAGAGGGGAGCACCCGGGGCCGGGGCTCGAGGCACCCAGGCGTCCACCCCTGAGCAGTCGCTGGTCTGAGGACAAAGCTCGGGTAGCCCCAAGATTCCCGGTCTCTAGGAACCTGCTCCCGTCGCTGCGGGAGGTCCTCGAGCCTGATTCCAAGGAGGGACACACCCCCTCCCACACCGGGGCAAATGTAAAAGCACTGAGCAAAGGGAATGAAAATGTTTCTTACGGACAGAACACAATTGTTCCTTAGCTGTTACTTGAGGAAAGAGAAAATGGGAAAAGGAATGAAACTGGCTACCAGCAGCAGCCGGGAGGCCACGGTGGTGAGGCCCTCGGGTCACGGCCGTGCTGCCCAGGCGCCCGTGCTGCCCAGGCGCCAGCAGCCACCGCGCACACTCGGGAACCCAAAGCCCCCTCTGTCCTCTCTGCAGCCCTCCCCTGGAAATTAGGAAAGACCTGTTGGAAATAAACCCCTGTCTCTTTAATGCACACACGCGCGCGCGCTGCTGCTGTCAAAAAGCGGGCTTCACTCTGGCGTGGGATACTTTCAGTTTTACGTAAAATGTACAGCAACAGCACCCCCTGCGATTGGAAAGTTTATTCAGAAACGTGCTGCAAAGTCCCCTGGCGTCTCCCGCCTCCCAGCCTCCCAGCCTGCCTGCACCACCCTGCAGCCGCCGCAGTCGCCGCCGACGCCGACGCAGCCAGGGAGATCGCTCTCCGAGTCCAAATCTAGCAGCGCCCGGGCGGGGGCGGGGGATGGACAGGAGTCCCGGGAGGCGCGGAGGGCGCAGGGTGGAGACCCGAGCTGCAGGTGGACATCTGTGAGTCTCTACAGAGCCAGGAGCCTTCCTCCGCTCTCCTCCAGCGGCTGCACCCAGCGTCCCTGCACCCCTCCTCCGAGAGGTGTCGTTTCCGTAAATTCACCCACCCGGCGGGGGATTGTATTGTTTTAAGGCAGGGCCCTGGGCTTGCATGCGCTCGCCCACCTCCCAGCCTCACGGGCTTGTGGCTGTTTATTCCTGTGTCTTAGGAAACTTTCAAACCTATTAGAAAATGGCTTGCCTGATTCGGCGAAGCTTCGGGCCCCTTAGAGGAAGAAACACAGGTTTTGATGCCCGACGTTAGAAAAGCTGTGGCTTAGACTGGGGTGGGGAGGGAGGGTTGTTTCCCTCTAGCTGGTTTTCCTTGGGGGGGGGGGAGATCTCGCAGTCTGTTTGAGGAGCAGGAAGACTTTATTGCTTTAACTGCAGGACACCGTTTCCCCTTTTCACTGAGTTCTTCAGAGCTGGCCAGCACCTCTTCCTCGATTTTTTTGCTTGTTAAACCAGCCTTAGAATCACCAAGAGAATGCCGCTGCGGGGGCGGGGGGGGGGGGTGCCAGGGGAGGCAGGACTCCGAGGTGGACCTCTGGAGGGTAGGTAGGCTGAGAATGAAAGTTCAACCTGGAGGCCTCGGGAAAATAAATAAATAAATAAATGCCCCTGTAGGTAACAATAGTAAGCCAGGCTCGTTCAAGACCGGTTGGGCAGATTTGAATCTTGTTCTCATCCATAAAAGTCTGTACAGAAAGGAGACAGATACATGGACAAATTGTGCTGTAGAAATATATACTGTATATGTGTGATTTATATATAACGGTGTGTATAAAGCTTTTCTGGCTTGGCTGTAGTGTAAAAAGTAATGACTTTATTACCTCTGAAAGGTTCTGTGGTTCACATTTAACAGTCTTCTGAATTACAATTCATTACACAATCGTGTGCTCTCTAAAACCGGCACCCTATCAGGGCCACTATCTGTGGTTATTTCCAATAAATAACTGGCACCATTTTTATTGATTTTCTTTTTTAAAAAAAAATCATAGGAAATTAAGCACTTAGTTACAAGTAGGTCTGCTGTGTTATTGCACTTGTTTCAGATTCCGGGGGGTTCCTTCGGAAGCCACATCTGAAGACATACATTAAAAAGCCAGTTGCAGCTGCTTGCCCTGGGTGCCAGTGCAGAGGTAAAGCGGCAACGTTTCCACGATTAACATATATTTAATTTCTCCATCATAAAATGCCCAGAGTGAAATGGGACCTGCCATCCGCTACCGCCCCTCCCCCCCCAACCAGATTTCACCCAGCTCAGAAAACCAGGGCTCTGCGTCGGCATTTGATCTGTCCTAGCCGGCCCCCCTCTGGGTCCCTAGTGCTCGCGGGTACCGATGATGCCCCTCCCTCCTGGCTGCTGAATGTTCACTCCAGCGCCCGAAGGTGGGGGAGGGGAAGTGTATATGAGTGTTTAAAGAAGTAAAAACGTGGCGTTCTACGAGATTTGAAAATATTACATAAGTATTGATTAATGATGCAGGTGGTGTTGTGGAGCGGGGTGAAAGGTCACTTTAAATGTGCACACTTGGGTACACAATAAGTGTTTTTACCTTTCCAGAAGTGGCTTTTAGAAAGTAGTAAATTATGACAACGATAGAATTATTTTCTAGCCGTTCAGTTTAACTTCGTTGGGGTTGTAGAACCCTTGCTGCTTGGTTTGAGAGTCCTCGGTGGGCTCTTTCCCAAACCTGTAGTGACGACAGTGCCTAAACCCTAGGCCAGCAGACGACCCCTCCTTTTCCCTCCCCACCCCCTTTTATCTTGCCGGCGGAGGAGCCTCCCCATACTTCCTGCAGTATATATTCTGCCTCTGATCTCCGTACTTAATAGCCAAGTCCTGGTTTATGCTTTATAATGTGTTGACAAGTTTTCTAACAGACTTTCTGAAATAATGCACATATATTCACGTCGGTTAGGAACCCACCGTATTTTTAGAGTCGAGTAGATCTATACCCTAATGCAGAGAGAGGGTGTAAATCACAGAGGGTTTCATGGTCCTTTCAGTAGTTTTCGGTATGAAGTATGAGCCGCGTGGCCTCCAGACGTAACCTTTTAGAAAAAAAGACAGTGCTTTTATTTTATGGTGTAAAGTGCTTTTAGCTTCAGGGCTCTGAACGTGCATGTGGTCAACAAACAGCTCGAGAGGGAGGCTTACTATAACCCCAGCCCTCTGTGAGCATCCCCTGACACGGGGGACTCGCTGCGAACTGGAGAACCAAGAGTTAAAAAGTCTGTCTCGATGAAAACTACAAGATTAAAATATTCACTGTCTGCCTTTAGGGTGAAACACTTTTATAGACAAAAATAAATAAATGAATAACTGAATGATTAAAATGCAATCCGTCCCATCTTGCTTTTTATTCATCCTTTTTCCTTCTTTTTTATTTATTTTTTATTTATCTATTTTTGTTGTTGTTGTTACCTAATTGACAGACCAGAAAATAGAAAAGGGGCAGTCATCTTTCAGCTAGGACCCTGCATTCAGCACAGGTTTCAACTCTGGGACTGTGGAGAGGGGGCTGCTAGCCCCATTGCTGTTTGTTAGACAATGCATTCCGAGGAGCCGAGGCTGTGTTTGAGTAGAGGAGTGAGGGAGAGGCTTTGCCCCTGCTGCCTAACTGACCTGATGCCTGGACCTAAGGAGGCTCCCAAGAGTAGACAGTGCTGCCCCTTCCTCAAAGGCTTAACTCTTCCTCTGGGGTGGGCTTGGAAGACACAGCTTCCCCCATCCTGAGAGATCCATCAGTCTGACGTCTTTCTCCAGTGGCTGCCTGGATTTCTGAGGGGCTGGCAGGTTGCTTCATACATCCTGATGCACCTATCTAAGAGAAAAGGAAAGGGTGGGTCTGGCCCTGGACCAGGCTGCTGTGTGTTCAGTCAATCATGCATGAGAAAGAGGAGCAATCGTCACAGTTAAGGGACTCATCTCAATAGACAAGACGTTCTGGTTAGAACAATCCTGAGTGAAGGTCTTAATTTAACATCCCAGCTTTTGCATAAAAGACACATAGGTACAAGGCTGTATGTCCACTGACTGTAGTGTATTAGGGATTCTTGCTACAATACTCAGGACACAGTAAATGCTCAATAAACTGCCTTTGAGTCAATGAACTAACCAACTACAAATCCTCTTACCATACCCATAAAACCAATTCCTAACCACCCAAACTATATTAATTTCCCCAAAAACCAATAGGGCTTTGGTGAGGCAGTCCTACAGTGAGAGTTCATTTAAGCCTTAAAGTCATTCCTACCAGGGACAGCTCAGAAGATCACCCCAAACATCTAGCAGCTGAACAGTTAACAATAGAAGGCAATATGTGCATTGCTCCAGCAGCTTCCGTTGTAACAAGCTTCCAAACTGGCCAGTTTCAAGAACCCAGGATGCAATGATACATTTTTCCTTTAACAATGCTTTTTGGATAAATACCAATCTACTCCAGGAAAAAAGCAAAGATACAGGTTGGACTCTATTCTCTACCCTCTCCCCACAAATCTTGTCCTGCTAAAAGGAAACTATTTTGTCAATGCGGTTTTTCACAACCAAACTTTAAAACAGCTTTCACCTATTTGCTTCCTTTTTTCTTCCGCTTTTCTTCATTCCCTTTTGTAAACAAAAGGAAAAGCAATGCATACACACACGCACGGGCACACACACACACACACACACACATCTGGCCTGACATTTCGTACAGCAAGTTTCAGCCCAGTGTGATTTAAAACAATGTGAGTTAAAAACCTCTTAAAATTTGGGTTTATAATGGAAACGCTGACAGACTCTTAATTATAGCAGCCTCGCCAGACACTGCTGTAATGAAATAGTTGTGCTTTCATTACTATGAGGCACTATAGTTAAGGGTCTGTCAGTGTTTCTATTATAAACCCCAAGTTTAAGAGGTTTATAACTTGGGCTGTTTAAATGGCACTGGGTGGAATTCAAGTTATCAGTCCAGATGTGAAGTTGTTTTATAAAAGGCAAAATAACTCAGCTGTGGAAGGTTTTGGATCTCTCTCTCTCTCTCTCTATCTCTCTCTCTCTCTTTTCTCTCTCTCTCTCCCTCTCCCTCTCTCCATTGCAAAAATGATTTTTAGTAGTTTCAGATGGTCTTACTGCCAACTTCTAGCTATGACTTCACTGTCTGAAAGGGAATTTTATAGGCAGTTAGTCCTTTATTTGGACAAGATCTCTGCTATTCTTGTAAGTTTTTATTATTTTATTGTGTTAGTGTATGTGTATATAACGGGGCTTGTGTGCATATTTGTATGTGTGTGTACCTATCCATTTATCCACACACAGAAAAAAAATAAGACTATATACCAGGTATATTGTCACACCAGATATATACACAGAGGTACCAAGCAATGGTGGGGCACACCTATAATCCCAGCACTCAGAAGGCAGAGGCAAGCAGATCTCTGAGTTCACAGTCAGCCTGGAACAAAGCAAGTTCCAGGACAGCCAGGACGACAAAGAGAAATCCTCTCTCGAAATATAAAAACAAAATAAGAAAAAAAAAAAAGAGGGCTTGGAGAGATGGCTCAGCAGTTAAGAGTACTAACTGCTCTTTCAGAGGACCTGGGTTCAATTCCCAGCACCCACATGGTGGGTCTAACAACCTCACAGAGACACACATGCAGGTAAAACACCAATGAACATAAAATAAAAATAAATTATAAAAACGATAGACACAAAGAGGTATAATTCTGTGTTACAGTTTTGGGGGGGGAATATGCATTTGCCAGAGAAGAGGGAAAGAGCACCTCGTGCCCTCATCTCGCCTACCAACTGTGCGGGAAAAATTAGAGTTGGTATTTCCAGATATATTTTTATTTTTAATTGACACAGTAATTGTACATGTTTATGGGATTCAATTATCAATACTCATATATAATGTGCAATGACCAGAAGGGGTAATTGGCATACCTGTAACCACTGACGTATTTCTTTGTGTTTTAAACACTCGAAATTCTCTCTTTAGTTAATTACCGTCAACCGTTTTCGCCCACTGTAGTGACCCTTCCCACCCGACTGTACCCTGCACCTACGAACAGCTTTGGGCACTCTTGCTGTGTCTCCCACACCTTTCCCAGGCTCCTTCAGCACGAGTCTCCTCTTGCGTTCTCCGACCAACATTTCAGCTTCTGCACATGAGTGAGGCTGTGCACATTCGCCTGCCTTTGCCTGGAACAAAAAGTCCTCTAGCTTCACACTGCACAAATGACAGAGTTTTGTTCCCTTATGGCTAAATTATATGCCCCTGTGTCTGCACATGGCACTTTCCGTATCTTAGCTGTTACACACAATCTACATTAAGCACACAAGTGCAAGAGTAAGGAATTATTATTAACATTTATTGCAGAAACGTTGGGACCTTCCTGGTATCAACTGGTCTGCTCAGAAAGCGGTAGCTAAAGGAGCTAGAGGCAGACGTGTGGCACACGCCTATAACCCCAATTATTTCTTAGACTGAGGCCTGGTAACTTAGCAAGACCTTGTCTCAAAATAGAATTTGTAAGTGGCTGGGAATACACCTTTCTTACTGTGTGCAAGGACTTTGTGTAAGGCCTAATCTCTGGTACCCCAGGAAAGAGGGGGGAACCACTTGTGAAATCAACTCTTCATTCTATGCTTGGCCTTGTCAACAGATTCGTGAAGGATTTGCCTTGAATTAACTAATGGGCCAGAATGAAGCCTGTACTATTGACCCAGTATATCACCACTATAATATGCAATTAGTGTTTATTAATGATGCTGTGGCTAATGACAGTCCTGTGCAAGAAGATAACAAAGATGATGGTGGTAATAATACTAATGTGATGATGGCGATGATAGCGTTGGTGACAGAGATAGAGATGGAGATGAGGAGGATAACGGTGGAGATGGCAGTAGTGATGATGGTGATGGTGGTGGTAGTGGAGATAATAGTGATGGGGATGATGTTGGTGGTGATGGCTAAGGTAATAATGATGGTGATGGTGGTGGAGATGGGAGTAGTGATGATAAGGATGATAGTGGTAGAAATGGTAATGGGTGATGGAGATGGTGAATGAGATGGAGATGGTGGTGATGGAGATGGAGATGGTGATGGAGATGATGGTGGTGGTATTGGTAGAGATGGAGGTGGTGGTAGTGATGGAGATGATGGAGGTGATGGAGATGGTGGTGGTGGCATTGGTGGAGATGGAGGTGGTGGTGGTGATGGAGATGATGGAGGTGATGGAGATGGAGATGGTGATGGAGATGGTGATGGAGATGATGGTGGTGGTATTGGTGGAGATAGAGGTGGTGGTGGTGATGGAGATGATGGAGGTGATGGAGATGGTGATGGAGATGGTGATGGTGGTGATGGAGATGGTGGTGGTGGAGATGGAGATGGTGGTGATGATGGAGATGGAGTGGTGATGGAGATGGTGATGGTAGTAGAGATGGTGGTGGTGATAGAGATGGAGATGGTGGTGGTGATGGAGATGGTGGTGATGGAGATGGTGATGATGGTGGTGGTGAAGGAGATGGTGGTAGTGGAGGAGATGGTGGTGGTGATGGAGGTGGTGGTGGAGATGGTGATGGTGATGGAGATGGTGATGATGGTGGTGGTGAAGGAGATGGTGGTAGTGGAGGAGATGGTGATAGAGATGGAGATGGAGGTGGTGGTGGAGATGGTGATGGTGATGGAGATGGTGATGATGGTGGTGGTGAAGGAGATGGTGGTAGTGGAGGAGATGGTGATAGAGATGGAGATGGAGGTGGTGGTGGAGATGGTGATGGTGATGGTGATGGTGGAGATGGTGATGGAGATGGTGGTGATGGTGGTGGTGAAGGAGAGGTGGTAGTGGAGGAGATGGTGGTGGTGATGGAGATGTGGTAGAGATGGTGATGGTAGTAGAGATGGTGATAGAGATGGTGGTGGTGGAGATGGTGATAGAGATGGTGGTGGTGGAGATGGTGATGGAGATGGTGATGATGGTGGTGGTGAAGGAGATGGTGGTAGTGGAGGAGATGGTGGTGGTGATGGAGGTGGTGGTGGAGATGGTGATGGAGATGGTGATGATGGTGGTGGTGAAGGAGATGGTGGTAGTGGAGGAGATGGTGATAGAGATGGAGATGGAGGTGGTGGTGGAGATGGTGATGGTGATGGTGATGGTGGAGATGGTGATGGAGATGGTGGTGATGGTGGTGGTGAAGGAGAGGTGGTAGTGGAGGAGATGGTGGTGGTGGTGGAGATGGAGATGTGGTAGAGATGGTGATGGTAGTAGAGATGGTGATGGTGATGGTGGTGGTGAAGGAGATAGTGGTAGTGGAGGAGATGGTGGTTGTGGTAATGATAGAGGTGGTGGTGATGGTGATGAGATACAGGTGGTACTGGTGGAAAGTGGCAATTATGGTGTTTCTATACTTAATATATCCATCAGTAGGCAGCAGAAATGGTCTAAAAGGTGGAGTAAAAGTTGAAATGTTTGCAGCTCCCCTTTTGGTTGCTTCAGCAAAGCCTTTCCATAAAAGGCAGGCAGAAGATTCGTTTAAGGTAAATGTTCAGATTCAGCTCTGAGCCAGCACCAAGCTGTAGCCCTGGTTGGGTTCTTCTGTCAATCCATTAGGTCACTGACTTCTCACAGAAAGGCCCCTATATTAGGTAGCAACCACACCTGACTGTGGAAGCTTTTTCACTTCCCCAAGAGCAGTTCCTTTTTTCTACTTTCTCGCTGTTTACAGACTGCCAAATCAGGCCAGCAGATACCGTACAGCTTCAATTATTCTCATTTCACAAGAGCGTCAGTAGATCTATCTCCTCAGTAATTAGCTGGGAGACAAAAGAAAAGTGGATATCAAAAATATCACCAGGCTTAAGTTCCTTCTCTGCCAGTTTCTCTGTGTGTGTGTGTGTCTTATTTGTTTGTTGATGTTTGGCTGTTTGTTTGTTGAGACAGGGTCTCACAATTCACTCTAGCTGTCCTGGAGCTCACTATGTAGATCAGGCTGGCCTCTAACTCACAGAGATCTGCCTGCCAGTGTGCACCACCACACCAGTTTCTTATAGACTTCAGCAATGCCTAGCCGATAGCCATGACAGATAATGGCAAATCACTCCCATAGGCCATTGACCAGCTGCAGACATGCTGATCTCTCTCTCTCTCTTTCTCTCTCTCTCTCTCTCTCTCTCTCTCTCTCTCTCTCTTTCTCTCTTCCATTTTCCAGCTAAATTCAGCAAAGAGAATCTTTCTGGTAGAAATGTCTACCCCTTCTTGCTGTCCTTTGATAGCTTGGTAAAGATTAGACAAAATTCCCTGTTCTGCCATTCCTGGTTGTATAACAACCTGCCTGTTTTTCTCTCCCTCTTTCAAAAGCATCTCACAGAATTAAGAATCTGCTCCTAAGAATTGTGCTGGTTTTCTAGATGGAAGACCACACTGAGCAAACAGGAGACACAGTCTCTGCCTGGGGTGACTTTTATGTTTAAAGTACTAACACACACAAACATGCTGTGTAAGATTCCCTCTTACACATGCCAAAGACCTACTAATGGACACCGCCAGCACTGCTTTGGTGGTCAGGGCTTCATGACCCAGGACCCCAACAGTTCTAAACCTCCATGAGAAATCTATGTGGAGCAAGGCAGCTCCCGTCACTCGTCATAACAGATGTTTTCTTTTTGTCGAGACAGCTCAATTTTCTAGGAATGAGACTGTAACGTGAATATTGGCATTTGGGCATAGAGAGCTACGTTAAACTATTGTTTCCACAACTTTTATGATGTCATCAGAGAGCCAGTCATTTGGGGAGGGATTGATGGGTTTTTGTTTTTGAGACAGGGTTGCATGTGGTCCAGGCCGGCCTGAAACTTGCTGTAATATCTGAGGGTAGTCCTGATCCCCCGGCCTCTACCTCTCAAATGACAAGTTTATAGACATACGCCACCACACCAGCCAGTGGCCTTTGAGAAACGAGCTTTCTATACTCCGTCCCCACGGCAGTGTTGAAGACTGTCCCCTGGCACACTTTTGTGAAGATAGCGTGTGAAGATAGCAGCCCCTGAACAAGGAATAGGCACTTAATACATCTCGAAAAACGAAATGAATTCTAAAAGTGCGTGTTTGCTTGCTGCTGGGAGTGAGAAGGCACAAACACAGAGCAGAAGGTCGCATTCCTGTACTGTTTTGAATAGTTTGGAAGGACAGGTCTCTGTACCGCTTTCCAGACCACAGACCATAAACTGTGTGCATTTGTGCCTCGCAGAAACAGCCAAGTGCCTATGCGTATCCACAGAGTTACTTCCGTGAATATGGAATACAAGTCACGGACTCGCCCAAATTCTGAGTTGCCTGTGCTTAGGAAAGCCTGGTGCCACTTTGCTCCCTACCCCTCCCAGCACGGAGTAGGACAGCAGGGAAATAATGTCCGGCATATAAATAAAACTTGTGAAGTGGTTTACTTAGATTCCCGGGAGGTTTAAAACACCCGATTCCAGACAAAATATCCTTTTCATTGTTCTTCATTCTTGGATTTTGAAATTAAATAAACTATTGAAACAGCTGGATGCTGGGTGAGACTCGGTCTGCAGCCTGGTGCTCTAGGAATACCTTCTTGGATATGTCAAGGCCTATACCACCTGGCTCTCAGCCCAGGGCCAGCCTGGGTCTCTGAGGTAAAGCTCACAGAGCCCAATATTGGCAACCCTTGTCCCACCCAACCTGAGATGGGATTTTTAGGGAAGGGAAACTGGCTTAAACAATGGCTTAAAAATGGAAAGTATTAGTATGAGCTATTCAAAGGTGACTGATAAGTAATCATAATCTTCTAAAATCTTGAATCTTGAACTCAGAGCTTTATTATAAGTGGGACAAAATGTGAACATCATAGACTTCCAGAATTAAGCCAGCTTCTAACTGTAAATGTATTAGGGGTGGTCCATGTACATTAACTATTTTAATAGTAAATATGGAAAGGCATTTTTTTTCAAGATTTTAGATCCTTTGCATATCTGTTGATTTAAGGATTGTAAAGAGTCAGAAAGATACTCATTCAAAAACATTGATTATATGTCAACACTCCTAAAGCAAAACTATATCAAGCTGAGAAGCAACCTCAGACCATACGGGGACAACTCTTTTAAACAACTGTGACTTTGGCTTCAGCGCTGCATTCGGAATTCCAGGCTGCCTCCTCTTATGTCCACTGATCTACACACACAAGAGTTTCAATCTCTTCAAGTCAGTGTGACACAGAGAGATTTAAATGCTGCGTTCAGACGTATATGTTCAGCTATTTATCCTCAGCAGGGCTGACATGATATCTGGTGTGTAGAAACATCCAAAATTAATACTTTTATGACAATGCCTTGAAAGCTGTGACTCGCTGCTTCTAATTTTTGAATATTCTAGAAGGAAGAAACTGCTCACTGGGAGAGCTGAAAGGAGCAAAAGAGTCCCTGACTTCACTTGGTACCTTTTTAAAAATATTTTTAAGGATGACAGACTAACCAACAATTTTAAAAAAACTACATATTCATTCTCTAGATATTTTTTGGTGTGATACCATGCAGTCAAACATGTGGCGAAAGTTGCACTGTAAGCATAAGCTAATGGTAGTAGTTCTTTTAATGAGAATTTTCCCAGGCAGAATAACAGACAGATACATCACCTCATATTACACTGAAAGGTAGCTCCTAGCCCGCACGCAGTAGAGACTAATGTGTGGTGAGAGAGCCCTTCTGCAGGCGGGTCAGGCATTCATGTCACTGCGTATTATTGATAGCACATATTATTTTTACTACATGGTATCTTTATTACATATACTCTAATTGCAGGGGAAAAAATCTTTTTACCCTCTTGGTTTTGATAGGCATTCTCACAGAAAAGAGGAGAGACAGAGAAAGCTTTGGATTAATGGACTCAAAACCCACTGAGGATGTTGTTTGCTGATGCCAGCCCCAGGAGCAGTCTCGGCCCTTCCAGGAGAAGGAAACTCAAGCAAGGTGCCTCGATCGCTGGGAATTAAAAAACTTCAGCCCCCATGTTCCCGGACATCATGTGTTCTCTGCCAAACGATATGAACTGGAGTCCCTGAGGAGACAGCACATTGCCTGAGTGAGAGAGAGAGAGAGAGAGAGAGAGAGAGAGAGAAGATTTTTCTGAGTGTGATTTTAATGATGAGGCCACTTTGCTGGGACGCCCCTCCAGACAGCAACCAGAATGACAAAGCTCTGGTATTCAGATCTAAGGGGCCTGAGAGTCCAGATCAGGGTGCCTTAGTCTCCACTAAGCAGGTCAAAAGGGCTGGGAGAAAAGGTGTATCGAAGGCATCCTTGGAACTCAGAGCCAATAAAAATGAAGCTATTCTCTTCTGAGACCTAATTAACTTTTATATCCAAAGGTACACTGCACATTTGCTCATTGCTTATGAGGAGGACTGGAAAATATATGTGCCGTGGCTTTTAAATGATCTATTGAGCGTCTTTCCCCTGCCTGTAAGAATTCCTGTTCTTTACAGGCGTTCAATGGATAAATCTATGCTAATTTTTTTCCAAAACATTAAGTATTTTTTATATACATTTTCAGAGAATCAGACTTGGTCTCTATAACTTCCAGAAGATTCCTTTCAAAGTCCTAAAACAAAACCAAACAAAAATGTTGAGGGAACAGATTTTATGCTATGGGCTTCAGAAGGATTGGTCTTCTATCAGAATCACGGTTTCTATATGATCCTTTTTCATGTTTTAAAGGAGGATATATATTTTTCTGTTACCTTTCCTGACTGTAAAGCAATCACAGGAGCCTGCAGGAGGCATCATAAATATGCAAATTTCTGCAAGATGACTGCTTCCAGTGGCTGTGCCTCCAAGTAGTGGAGGAAGCAGAGAGAGCTAAGCTGCCTATGTCCAAGTAATTCGTATGTTGGTGGTGCCCCCTGCTGCAATTACAGGTTGTCCAAGACGGGGAAAATAAAATTCTGAAGCATTACGATCTGGTTAAGATGTGAAATAAATGCCCACTGCCCCTTGCTCCGGGAGCAGTCATGCCCAGGTCCGGAGTCTCCCTGCTGGTCCTAATCCCAGTTTAATCATTTTCCCAATCTAAATTTGGAAATTTCATTTTTATCTCAAAATCTGTTCATGTACAGGTTACACGGAGATGGATTTTTCTCAAAAGCTCCTCCCCCCCCCCAGAAAAAATGTTAAGATCCAAGATAGCATTTACCAAGAATGAAACGTGTGAAGAACCTTCTCCCAGTTACGAAAGGAGACTGGAATACGGCTGACTAGGACATTAGGGCAGAAAGGGAAAAGTTAGTGTTAACAGCACGTAAAACCATTACGCAGCTTCAAATGGCTTTATTTATTAAAGGAAAATTTTGTGGGTCATTAGCTCAGAGTGTGGACTGGACATTTTAAGATTCAAAATAAAATGAAACGAAATGAATACATGAAGCAAGCAAGTTATCGACACAGGGAAACTGGTGGCGCCATAGTCACTCTTTACAGATTTTCATATTAAGATGAGATACTGACAGAGCAGAATAACACGGTACAATTCAGACCTGTGACGGTCTACTGAATACATAATATGCATTTTTAAATTGCCTGAATATATATTCCCATGACAGAATCTAATGGGTTTAGGAGGAGTCCTTGCTCTTCATCAAATCATAAGAACTGTTATAAACTTGTCTATCATATTAAATCACATACATTTCTATCAGAATTGGTTTTTGGCTTCCTGTTTAAATACTAGAGTTGGGACAGATAAAAGGAAATTAAACCTGCACACAGACACAATCACAGTTCAGTGCACATGGAGATCTGGATTACAGCCACCAAAGTAAGCCTGGGCTTCAGACACCTAACTTTGCCTGTGGACTCGCCTCAGCCTCCCTCCAGTGTCCCAGCCCTCCCAACTTGGTTATTTTTACTATCTGTTTCAGAACTGTAAGCATTCTCCTAGCGTAAACACTTCTCAGGGGCGATGTGCTGGAGTCTGAATTTCAACTGAGCTCTGCATCTCGTTTCCATATCCAGATCTTCACAGTCGGAGCAAGGCACAGGACGGAGGAAATTACCCCAGCATTTCAGCAATGAGCCTGCTTTTATCGGCATCGCCCAGAAATTTTGTAGCCTGTCTGTTGAGCTCTGGACCTCAAGGGCCATGGAGAAAAAAAAAGGAGGACGGGGGGGGGGGGGAGGAATTGCTGACCACTACCAGACAGAATTAATTAGAAATACATCTTGGTATTAAAGGATCTCATCTTTTCCCTAACTCAAAATCTAAAGCACCCATGACTGTACGTGATGAAGGCAGTTGTAGCCCCCACCCCCACCCCGGGTCTGTTTTTGCTACAGAAAGTGAACTGTTAGGGAAAGACAGTGTACAAACAGCAGTTGGGAGCGGAAGCCTCTCACAGAACCCAGCTTATATGTTCTATCATGCACCTTCTAGACCCTCACTACTACAACCATTCAATCCATTGAATCAAGAGACTGTTTGATCTTATCTGCATCTGTGAGCTGACTGACAACCTGCTTGGGCTGCATATTAAATCATCTATAGTAGCTGTATCAAGCTGAGGCGATGTGTTAATTCTAAATTTATTAACCCTTGGAGTGCAGTCATCATGTTTAATCTAGTGTAGCCCACACTTATTTTTCAAGACTAAATCCTTCTCTAGGATATGGTGGGGCTCTGGGTTAAAGACAGCTAGTATGGGTCTCCTCATGTCAATCACGGGAAACCATTATAAGGACGGGCTAGTGTGGCTACTGGGCGGCTTGGCCCCAGCCTTCCCCCTAGAATGAGAGAATGAGATCCGTCTGTAAGAAGAACGTTTTCTCCAGAAACAACTGTCTCTAAAAAAGAATGCAAGAGCAAATGAGGAATGGAGAAAGCTTCTGACAGACGCTAATCAGGGGCCCAAGGCCAGAAGGAAAGGCTGAGAGCCCGGGCTACATCACCTACAGTGTGCAGGATGTATCTCCAAAGGTACAACCCAGCCAAAACCACCAACAAAATTCCTGGGGGGACTCAAACTGCAGGATCAGTAAGGGTCACCTATTCTGGACTGAAAGATTTTTCACCCCTTTCTCCCAAAGAATTCTGAGCAATTCAAACTTCAAATACCTCTGCTGAAGAAAAACAAATGGTCATTTAATACGTTAATCTGGTGTTCAGGATATGTATATGTGTGTGGACGTACATATATGTACACATGTGTATCTTCAAGAGATATATGTATATATATATACATATACATATATATATATATATATTCAACCTGCCCATTATTGATGTCATCAACATATTCATAGCTTTTCTTTCACACACAAACTGCTAGGCATACTCTCTTTTTTGGTAACCACGTGCCTGATATCTCTCTAATGTAGCCTAATAACAATTTTAGCATTCAGATGAAGCGATTTCATTCTGTGACTGCCTTTTCTATTAGATTTGATTTTGAGAAGCCCCAGTGGGTGCCTTCGAGGCAGAGATCTATCTACGAGGCTGCTACCGACTCAATAGCAGCCTGGGCTAACCTTGACCTTCCCCGAGACCCTGCTCCATCTGGTGCCAGCCTGCTTTCCACCACCTCCCCTCCCCTTCTTGCTTCATAGTCAACATTGATCAAGGCAGAACTGAACGCTTAGTCTCCTGGAAGGGCTGGGCGGACTCAGGAGGACAGTACATTTCAGTATATGGAAATGACCAAGCCTCTTATGCAATCATAAATCTACATAGGAGTCTTGTGATTTGATATTTCATTCCCCTCCAAAGATTTTTTTTCTCCCTCCCAACAGGGATTTATAAGCTCAGTGAGAGCTCCCGGACAACGGCTTTCCCCAACACCTGGAAATTATCAAGCTTGCTGCTCGCTGAATGATGCTAACAGCTCCAACGCTGCAAATTCATTTTTAACAACTCACTGGCTTTTATCTAGGGTGTGTGTGTGTGTGTGTGTGTGTGCGTGTGTGTGTGTGTGTGTGCACGCGCACACACACACATACACGTGCCTTTCTTTAAGAAACTACCAAAGCAACGCATAATATCAAAGACACCAAAATCAAATCTGACTTAAATATCTCCACCTCCACACCCATCCCCATTTTGTGTTTGGAGACAGATCAGGTTTTCTGTGTCTGTATTCTGTCCCCCTTCTAGATCATTAAGAAGGGAGAGATAAAAAGAAGAGGTAAGGAGGGGGCACCAGAGAGAAAGGCAGTGTTAACCTTGGATCCCCCTTCTCCCCGCCTGGGCCGCATCCCCCTCACCCCCACAGACACATAATGTGTCGTCCTCCATCCACACCGCCCACTGGAGCACACAGCCGCCTCCTGCGCCTCACACCCTGTCTTTCCTCCTCTTCTCTGCACCGGGGGCTGGGTGGTAAGAGGCTGACTGAGGGGAGTCACGTGGGCAGCCCGTGGGCAGCAGCGGCAGCAGCTCAAGAGAAATTGACTGACTGGCCGCATGGGCGCATTTCAATATATGGAAATGACCAGAGGCTTCTGCGATAAATCAGCGCTCAACACTTTGTCATTTGTCTAGTTCTGCTTCGTTTTCCTGTTTTCCCCTTCTCCTCGCAGAGCCTTGTTTTCTTGCGTTTTGCCCTGCCGCATCTCTTCCCACCTTCAACCTACACCTTCTCCAAATCTTGCCCGTCTTTCCAGCTGCCCCCCGCGCACCCCCTTCTGTTCTCTGTCTCCGCTGTAATTGGAAACATCCGGTCGGCGATTTTTTTCCCCCTCTTCCTTTCAAAAAAATTTCTTTT